>NW_018165020.1:45457-69896 GCF_001263595.1 Phalaenopsis equestris | reverse complement strand
CCCCCCCCCTCTTCGGCGGCAATTAATAAATTCCTATGGGCTGGGGAGCATTGAAGCAAGATTTAGTTTCGATGGAAGCTACTGGGGGTTGGGTTTTTCATCAGTTGCATCACTTTGCTGATATAAATTTATATGATCTTGTGGCTGAAGTTTAGATCTATGGAATGGGAAAAGTATATGAAAGATAAAAATTTTAAGGGCTATCATCCAGTGGAAGAAATTTTTAAAAATGGAGATCTAAAGTGTGGAAAGGCATGTTAAGAGTGAGGGAGAGGGCGGAGAAGCGTATCACTTGGAAGCTTGGAGAAGGTAGTCTATCCTTTTGGAAGGATCCCTGGTATTTGGAGGACCTATCTTGTTTCTTTACGCAGGATTTGGATAAAATGAGGTGGCTGATTTCTGGCTGGAAGATGATTGGACTATGGAAATGGTTAATAGAATTGTGGGGGAGGATGTGGCTACTTCTATCTCCAAGATTTATTTTGATAGAGCTGGAAAGGATAAAATGTTGACTAAACTTTCCAATTCATTCTCCATCAATAAAGCTTTATACTATAAGTCACATAATTGGAGGGATGTAGAGTGGGGAGTTAAGGTTTGGAACAAATTTCTTTCTACTTCTATGTCATTTTTCACTTGGAGGGTGTACCATGAACTGCTCCCAGTTGATGACATCCTAAAATTAAAAGGCTTGAGAATCCCCTCATGTGCTCTATGCAAAAAGGAGGAAGGTTTGAATCATATTTTTTTCCAATGCTGTTATTCTATTAAAATCTGGCAATTGTTGGGCAAGCTTTGTGGGATCATCATACCAATCATGGGTTGGGAGGGCCTTAAACAACGCAAGGATAATTGGAATCATTCCCCTAATACTTATCACGTTAACATGTTGATACCTTTTATTGGCATGTGGTTCACATGGTTAACAAGGAATGCTACTAAGCAGGGGGAGGTTGATATAAAAGAGGAAGGAGTGCTATCAACAAACCCCACTTATTTGATGGTTGGGATGCTGTTATGGGCAACAATTTCAAAAGCAGGCATTCGGGTGGAGTTTCTCTGGTGCTTTAGAGAGGTCCTTCCTTTCCTTGGATTAAAGCCAATACAGATGGCAGCTGGACATCTGAAAATACCTGGAGTTGGTGGTGTGTTTAGAATGCATACAGGTACATGTATTTGTTATTTTCAATCACCTTGTTTGGTTGCTTGTGCTTTGGATGCAGAGCTTTGGACGGTTTGGATGGCAATTAAGTTGGTCGTGCTGTTTAAGTGGTAATACTAACTCATGGAAATAGATTCAAGTATTCTATTAGACATATTGCAAAGAAAAAAAGACCCTCCCTTGTATTTAAACTGGAATTTAGACAGGATCAATGCTATATCCAACACAATGCTGATTTTTTGGAGCTATTTGCCTAGAGAGGGTAACAGACAAGTAAATTACTTGGCAAAAAGCTGGTGCTAGATCGGAATCAGTGGTTTTTTTATGTGAAGCCGAGTAGACAGTTGAATTTGTTGCTGCATGGGGACAGTTTAAACATTCCATATGTGAGAGGTTGCTTTAACAATAGCTATACACGCATACAAAGATAACCTTACATTGATATACTGATCATTGGTATAGGAGTTTTTGGGTTTCTGCTTTTGAGATTTTTGGGTTTGTGGTAGTATTTGTATTTTGGAGCTTTCATTGTGTGGTGTTGTAACTGGGATGTGGAACCCTCAAAGTGAGTGATGTATTTTGTTTGCTTTTTGGTTAGTGTGTTCAAGTGCACAAAATCTGCACCTCACGGCGAACCCTAGCCTCTGCTACAGTTTTTTCACTTGAAGAAGAAGGGGAGTTCGCTCCTCTGTTCCCGTTCGCGGCTCGTCGTCTTCGTAGAGCTCGTCAAGTTGCGCCTATTCAGCGGTTTCGACTTCCGCGGCTTCGCTCCGACCGTCTTCAGCTCATCCGTCATCTGTGGTTTCGACCGTCTTCTGCAGCTTCGTCTTGACCGTTTGCTGCGACTTCCGCGGCTTCAACTTCTGCGACTTTCTGCTTTGCCCTCTGCTCGACTTGGCAAGGCTCATTTTCTGTTTCTTGCCTGCAATCCTCGGGCTCGAGTTAAAATCGCAGGGGCTTCACAGAGGGGTTTCCGCTCCTGCTCTCTGTTCTGATTCCGATTTTGCTCTCTGCTTTGCTTTCTTCATTATTCTTATGTCGCACCTCCATCTATTGGGGATGGCTTCGGACAGATCGTATGTTGCTGCCCTTGCGGATGTCCACACCTCAGGCACACCTAAATCGTGTTCTTTCCCTCCTTCGTTTGAGTAGGCGAAGGACATCAAGAAACCTGGTAGGAAGAATGAGAAGTCTGCCATATTTTTTGCAGAAGCTGAAGGTATTCAACTTGCTTCCTCCTGTCGACTGAATTTAGTAGGGAAATTTCTATATGATCATCCCAAAATTGAGCTAATTCGTAAGGAATTTAAGCTTATGAACCTTGTTGGGGAGTGAAAAATTGGACTGTTAGATGGAAGACACATTCTTATACAACTTAGTAAAGAAGAGAATTACATGCGTTTATTTGCTAGAAGAATAATCTGGATTGATAACTAAGCAATGAAGATTCTGAAATGATCTGTGGATTTTGACCCACAGACGGAACCACCAATCATTCCGGTTTGGATTCGTCTCTCGGATCTGAAATTTCATTATTTTACTCAAAAAGTGTTATACTTTATTGCCTCAGTTTATGGTAAGCCACTTAAAACAGACATTCCTACTTTTAATCTTTCTCGTCCATCTGAAGGCAGAGTACTTGTTGAAAGAGGCATTACTTCATCCGCTTCTGAGGAAATTTGGTTGGGCAAACATCACCATGGATATTGGCAAAAGGTAGTGATTGAGCATTTTTTTTCGTATTGTTTGAACTGTCGTATATTCGGCTACTTCAGTTCTCAATGTCATCAACTCCTCCTAATCAGCTCCAAGCTATTAACACTATGAATCGTCAAAAAGATACCCCTGAAGACGTCACTATTCTCGCAGGTAATATGACAACCATTCAGTTCCCACACAATGTTATAGCTCAATCGTCTTTGGAACCTCCTATCATGAGAGAGAGAGAGATTCTTCAAACTCCACCTGTCCTAAAACCTATCACCGATATTACAGATGACAATACTTCTACTGCTTCACTATCGCCTCATCAGGTCGAGCAAGCTGTTAATGTTACTCAGGCTCATGAGAATCATGATGTGCAACAACCTATACCTATCCGGCCAACTTAGAAATAATCTATTGATCAGAAGAGTCAATCATCGGATGAGGAATGACAGGTCTACACATCCAGGAGGAAGAAGAAAAATGGAGACCTACTTGAGCTCAGGAATCCAACGGATGATACTTTGGTTACTTCGGGCAAAGGTACTCACCTTACTAAATTGTTAGTCGGCTCACTTCCGAAAACTAGAGGCAGAGGGAGGACTAAAACGGGACGTCTCCAGCACTTTTTCACCTTTTCGTGGTTTTCTGTTTTTACCTTTATGTATCTTTGTTTTATTTGAGATTTATTTGTATTGTATTATATGAGTTAGGCTTTCTTTTACACCTTCTCATACAACATTTATGTATCTTTTCTGTTTTAATATATTAGCACTTGAGTTGGGATTTCTGATGACAATGGCGGAAATGGGAGGCCTGCCAGGGTTTCACCTCACTGCGAACCCTAGCCTCTACTACGGTAATTTCACGCTCGAAAAAAAGGAGTTTGCTCCTCTGTTTCGTCTTCCGTCGTCCTCGTCTGAGTTTCGTCGAGCTGCGCCTTTGTGTTCGTTGCTCGCTGAAGGACGTCTTCTACAGCTTCGGAACTTCGTTCTTTGGCTCGCTTTCTGCGACTTCTTCCTCCTCTCCCATTGACGCACTCAGACACAAATCTCGTCTCCTTCGGTTCCCCTCCTCCGCACGACTCGACAGCCCTAGCAACGGCTCGCAGCTACGGCTCCTCTACTCTCAACAGTTCTGACTTGTAACTCCTCCCTCTCCTTCCTCCCTCATTGCAGGTGGACTTTCTCCCTGCTGGATGGGTGAGCTCCCTCCTTTGTTTAAACTTGGCAATGCCTCCTTCGCCCACGTGGTGGGTAATCACCTGGTGGAGTTGGTTGTAGTCTTCCCCTCAAGCTATAAGGAATGTACCGGTGAATACCCTTTTGTTAAGAAGACAAGTAGGAAAGGTGGAAAAACAGCACTCTTTTTCTCTGATTTAGAAATTTCAACCTTGACTGACAAAATCAAATTCACCCTTATTGGAAAATTTCAGTGGCGACACCCACTTATGTATGTAATCAGAAAGAGTTTTGATGACCTTAAACTTATAAGCAAGTCAAAAGTGGGTCTCTTTGATGGGGAGAGATGTGTTTTATGTATGTAATCAGAAAGAGTTTGATGAACTCAAACTTATAAGCAAGTGGAAAGTGGATCTCTTTGATGGGGAGACGTGTTAATTCAGTTAACTATGGCTGAAAACTACGCTCAAGTTCTCTCAAAAAAATATCTTAACATTGCGGGAAAGTCAATGAAGTTACTCAAGTGAACTCCTGATTTTGACCGAAATCTTGAACCTCCCACTGTACCAGTATGGTTTAGTTTACCTGAACACAAGCTGCATTTTTTTAATTATTAGGTTATTAAATCTATTGGGGTCATACTTTGGGATTCTCTGAAGCTTGATCTACCTACCTTCAATCTAATCAGGCCTTTTGTTGCCAGAATACTTGGTAACGAGATATCACTTTACCTGATATTACAAAAGTTTGACTGAGCACAACACATAATGGATATTGACAACAAATTGTCATGGAATATAGACATTTCTATTGTACCCACTGTAAAATGTTTGGGCATATCCTTAACAAATGCTACAGACTCCATCCTAACTTGAAATCTACAGCTCATGCGAATAAGGATGAATCTAACCACACTGTTTTGGACACATTGACCCCACCTGTGGAGGAAATTACCACAAGACAGAAATTTGTTTCTGATTTAATTGCCCATGTGGACCCCCTCCTGACAATACTATTTTTGTTTCTGCGATTGATGTTTCTGCGATTGATGTGTTGTGTGTTGTCGGATGGCTCTGCTGAGCAACCTACACCTTCAAACATTATTGAAAACAATACTAAGGAAAATGTTCGGACAGATAATCAGGAGAGCCTTGTAGCTCCTCATCCCCAGGAAGTATCTGGTACAGAGGCGACAATTCATAGACAATTCATACTTTACTTTCATACTTTACTTACACTAGAACCTAATGTGGTTACAACGGTTGGCAATCCTTCTACTGCAGTTCTACCACCTCATCTAAACGAGCAAGTCGTTAATGTTAGTCAGGCACAAGGGATTCAACAATTTATACATGTCCGACAATCTGTTAATCAACATACCGATCAGATGACCCAATCTTCGAACAAGGAATGGCGGGTTTACACATCCAGGAGGAAGAAGAAGAATGGTGACCGACTTGAGCTCAAAAATCTAATGGATGACACATTGGTTACTTCGGTTAATGACACGCAACTCCCCAATTTGCTCGCTAGCTCCGTTCTTAGAACTAGAGGAAGAGGCAAGACTAATTGGAGTCGTCCATAATGGTGGTTTTGACTTTTTTTGGTATTATATGTATCATTATTTTTTTTTTTTTTTTTGTACCGTGTGGGAGGATACCTATCTAGGCCTACTCATACAGCCTATCTATATCATTTCGTTTTTTATATAAGTAATGTTTATATTACATCACAATCATTTATTGCGGGCTCGAACAATTCACCCAAAAAGCTCATCTTAGAGTTTTGTGTGTTTCCGTATCAAATTTCCAAAAGACTGAATAAATTTAAAATAAAACAATATCCATAAACTATTTAATTTGATTAGAGATTTCTAATAAGCGCAAGACCCGAAAGTTAATTACCCCCTCTTAATAACGGAGAACACTTTCGATTAAAGTTAGTGGTTAAGGCACTAGTTACTCAACATATAAAAATAACTTAATTTTGAGTTTTTTTAAAAAAAATTGCCATCCATAAATTAAGAGTCGACGGCGTGAAAATAATGACAAACCTGATCAAGATTTCTCATAATCAATTTGGATTTATGTCGGGCAGGTCCACTATGGAAGCTATACATTTATTGAGAAGTTTGATGGAGAAGTTCAGAGATAATAAGGAGAATCTACATTTGATTTTTATCGATTTAGAAAAAGCTTACAATAAGATTCCAAGAGATATCCTTTGGAGAGTTCTTAAGTAGAAATGTGTTGATATGACTTATATTCAAGTCATTAAAGATATGTATTCTAGAGTTGTTACTTGTGTTGAACTGAAGGAGGATTGAACAAATATTTTCCTATTTTTGTTGGATTACATTAGGGATCGGCTTTAAGCCCATATCTTTTTGCTTTAGTTATGGATGGTCTTACTAGACATTTGCAGGAGGATGTACCTTGTTGGGTGATCAAATTATTAAAAAGTGTGAACGATTTAGATATCTCGGGTCTTTTGTTCAAAGCGATGGTGATATGGATGGGCATGTTAATAGTATAATTCAAGTTGGTTGGTTGAAGTGGAGGAATGCTTCGGGCCTTTTGTGTGATAGAAAAATAAATAAGACAGTGGTGAGACATGCAATGCTCTACGGCGCTAAATGTTGGCCTTTAAAAGAGAAGCATAATACTAAGTTAAGTGTTGTCGAGATGAGAATGATTATGTGGATGAGTGGCTTTACACTTAAAGACAATGTGAAATAATTATATCCGTGATAGGGTTGGTGTAGCTCCTGTGACGGACAAAATTAGAGAAAATCGTCTTAGATGGTTTGGTCATAATAAGCATCGACCATCTGATGATCCAATTAGGAGGTAGATATTTTAGATTCGACTTATGTTAAGAAAGGCAGAGGTAGCCTATAGAGGTAGACCTAGGAAGACTTGGGCTTATTGTATAATAAATGATCTTAAGTTATTAGAACTAAATGAAATATGACACCAAATAGGACGCAATGGAGAAAAAGGATTCTTGTAGCCGACCACACGTAGTAAGATTAAGGCTTTGTTATTGTTATTGTTGTTGTTGTTGTTGTTGAGCGGATACATAACTTAATAGTTTTTAACTTGATTTTTTAAGAGAAATTTTATAAATCTTGAGGTACTCATATATTATAAATCATGTTTAAACTGCATGACATTCTAAAACAACGTATTTAAGCATGTATTGTATTGTTCGAAGCTCATGAAATTCATTTGGAAATATTTTATACTCATATATGTAGCTTTTTTCATAGCAAAATTTGCAAACATAAAGCACTTGTTGGAGCACATGCGAATAGTTACGATTTCAGTGCATGCATTGTCAGAACTACTGTGTGACCTGTGAAATACAACATTAATTGTGAGAGTGGTCATTCACAAGTGTGCACTATTGTCAATACACTCATGGCTTACCCATAATGGTTGATTGGTGTGTCACTTTAAGGTAATCCATACAGCACATGGCACGCAATGAATTAGATCACTTGATCCATTTTGAAAGAAGTGAGCCCAAAACCACATGAACAAATATGTCAAATAGAATACTTGAATTAGACAGTTTGGCAGTGTATGTAGTAAACTCAAATGGCTTCGTACTCATTTTTTATAAATGTTAGAGCTAAGATTGTTTCTTTCTAGTGTTCTTTTAGGCAACAAGTGAAAACAAGTTGAGTATCAAAATAAATGCAATTAAAAGTGTGTATTGTGTTCCTGAACGAAAATGTATTGATAATGCCATTTGAATTTATGTATAATATCGATATTATCTAGAAAATATACTTAGTATATATTCATTCAATCACACCGAAGCAAGTAAAGGAAAAAAAATCAGCTCAATCAAAATTGAAAGCCTAAAATATTGACTCTGGCCAAAAAAGAAATGGCATGTGAGACTACAAATCAGAAATGAGATTGTTTTAAGTTACAACAGCATTCGTGTATGATATATTGATACAATTAGAGAAATTTCCAAGCAAAAGATTAAGTACCTTATCCTCAACAAGCTCAGCAATTTTCTCTACCAATGCAGCTTTGTTTGTCAGGTAAGGGATCTGCAATAAAGTTCAAAACATGTCGTCTTAGAATGTTTGGTTACATTAAACGTCGATCATCTGATGATCCAATTAGGATAGTAGATGTTTTAGATTCAACTTAAGTTAAGAAATGCAGAGGTTGGCCTAAAAAGACATGGGCATATTGTATTAAAAATGATCTTAATATGTTAGAATTAAATGAAAATATGACACTTAATAGGACGCAATGGTGAAAAAAAAATCATGTAGCTGGCCCCACTTAATTGGATGAAGACTTCTTGTTGTTGTTGTTGTGTGTGTGCGCGTGTGTGTGTGAGGTAAATACGCAAGCCAATGATGCAAACAAGCAAAAGGATATAAAATTTCATGAAGAAAGAGTTAGTGTGACCTCTTTAATGACAATTGCTACTCGTTTTGTCTTCTCATCAACGGACTCCACTTCAGTCTTCCCTCTAATTATTATACGCCCCCGACCAGTTCTATATGCTTCCAAAATTCTTGAGTACAAGAAGAAAAAGTAACCCAAGTTTTAGATAAAGAGAAGAAAACATGGCATACAAAAAAAGAAATCAGTGGTACCCAATATTTCCCATAATCAGCCCTCCTGTTGGGAAGTCTGGCCCAGGCATGTACTCCAGCAGTTCTTGAAGCTTTAGGCAAAATATTAAGATCAGCGACTTCAAAAAGGATTTTAGCATAGCAGTGCAAATAAGGAAATTTTAGAAAGTTCAAAAAAATAAATAGATAGGGTTTGCAGATTATGATAATCTGTAAGTCATACAAGAACGCCAAAAAAATAGTTGTCTTCCCATCAATCAACTTACTGATATATCAAACAGCTATCTGGTAAAATTCATATAAAACAAGGATGACATGCTTACCGAAGCATCAGGATTATGAATCAGCGCGGTGAGAGCATCCACAAGCTCACAAAGATTATGAGGTGGAATATTTGTTGCCATCCCAACCTAAAATTACAATAAGAATGATCAAGCATAAAGAACTATGAACCAAGCAATATAAACATAATTAGTTTATTAATTTAAGGCGATGTCTGCAACTAAGTTTTACATTAAATAAGATTTATTAAATCCGACAAGTTCAGATTTATCAAATCCTAATCTCACAGAAGTTGTGATCAATAGCAAAATAACCCCGTCAACTACTCGGATTTACATCATCACAATGACTGATCACAGGAGAAAAATAACGGTACACGGAAGAATTGAAGTTAACAGAGCATTGGAATTTTTTTTTTTTTTTTTTTTTTTTTTTGTGTTTGGATGGATTTAAGCTACCTCCAAGGCTAAATCCAATAAAAAGCATGCTACCAAACACCGCCTAAAAGTATAAAAAGATTCAGCGGGTTATTTTGGCCCATGCTTCATATGAAGTCACAAAGGGACTATGAAGTTTTAGCAATATATATATACATATATAGACACACACATATTGTCCTAAACCAAGGGAAAAATATTAACGTGAACTCAAGTAGGTAGAATTCTTTATGAAAATTAATTTGAAATGTAGAAAAGAGTGCCATTAATTTTTCTACCAAATTAAGTAATAAAATTAATTATATGATGTAAAATCAAGTAATCAACAATATATAATTTAACAGTTCATAGCTTCTTAACTATCATATTTGCCAAAAAACTAGTTCTATAATGTTTTCGTTCACGCACATTACTAAAAAAGAAAAAAACATGAATCCAGATAGGCCCAAAAAATAATTGAAATAGCCATTTTATATATCTATAATTTGTCATAAAATGTAATAAATACAAAAAAGTAATGTCATATTTTATGATAACAATAATTTTAATATAGAATACTATTGCGAAACAAATTGTTTTATTATGTCAAGTTATTTGTAAATATTCTAATATGTTATAAAGGGAGATTTTCTTAATATAATAAATTCAACATATCATATAATATTATAAATAAACTAACTATATTTATAAACAATATGCATTATGTAGATAATTAAAACTGTATATAATTCATAATTATAGAAGTAGAAATGATGATTGCCAGGTAGATTACAGAAGCAAAAAATAACACACATTAAAACCTTATATAAATTGTCTTCAAACTTGCTTAGTTTGAGGGCTTTTCATTTTGTTGTTTGCGCTAAAAATATGCACCCAACTTGGCCCAGACCATGGTGAATTGGCCTTGGTCAAGTCATCTTCCTCCCATGAGCATATAGATGAAGTATTAAGTACAACATAAATCAAGCCAAAAACCGGACAAAACGGATTAGATTGACTGAACCAAATCAAGCTCAGCCCAAATGAAAGTCTTAACACAATCGTCCTCCAACACAAGTGGGATATCAAAATGAAAGAATACAGATGTTAAACCATAAAATCTATAAAAATAAAACAAACCGCAATTCCAGAAGAACCATTTAGCAATAAAGTAGGAACACGAGCTGGCAAAAGAGATGGCTCCTTTTGTGAATTGTCAAAATTTGGAACAAAGTCAACCTGAAAAAATTATGTACCGATCAAAATAAATGCATATGGACTTCCCATTAAAGAGAGAAAATAAGCATACAGATTCCAGAAAAGGAAATAAATAGTAAGCATATGAAGGTCTACAGTATTCTGTTCTAAATCCATCAAAAGCATGGCTTCAGTGACGGCCTGCAGATAAAAGATGAGATTATAATTTTTGTGAATAACAGAACTTCAATTAAGTTAAAGGAAATTCTAAGAATTAACAATTACAGCAAAGAAATTAAAATGAAAAAAAAAAGATGTCAAAATTATGTGTACAATGCACTATTTTTTGCAATATTAGTTTTTAAACCATTGCTTCAAACCAAGGATCTAAGCATCCATGTCAGTAACATGTTCAACGGCTTGCTATCTCATGGTGCATATGTTACAACCGGTTGAGCAGTTTTGTAAAGCAAAAAAAACAGTTTTTTGTTTGATTCACTTATTAGTGCCACATCTTGCTTCTCTGCTGATTAAAAATGACTACCATGGGTCTCAGAAAATAAGCTCATCTCTGACAAACAATTTAAAAGGCATGTTCGGTTAGTATTGCTATAGCATAAATAATAATTACATGAAAACTTAGACTATCAATTTTGAGAATAATGAATTGCAGTTCTTAGATATGAACTGCTACAAGCTAAAAAATATGAAAACTAAAATGTTGAGTATATAACATTAATGGTGATGAAATAGGAAGCAGTTGCCAGATTCAATCAAGATAAACACTCCAAGAGCCTACCTCCAACCTGCATTCAGTGTATCGCATTGCTGCAGGAGGATCAGCATCAACAGACCCAAAGTTCCCATGTCCTTGAATAAGCGGGCACCGCATAGAAAAATTCTAGAAAAATACCTTTGAATTATTACAACAGAATATCAAGGACATAATCATTACGTAATACCAAAACAATAATAATAAAGTACTAGTTCATTACAGCGGGATGGTTAACAGATACAAATATGCACATAGCAAATTGCATCATGGAATTGTATTGGTACAGAAAGCGGTATCAAGAAAATTCCTTGCCTTTGCTTGGAAGGACACAATTGGGACAAGAATTTTAAGCAACAGAAATGCACACAAAGAGTTAAAAAAGGTGGTTAAAAGCTCTTCAATAGGACCAAAAACCTTGCTCTCCATCACTAGTTTACCATATAATGAATATGGGATGGAAGCTCAAATGCCAAAGCAAATCTATAGGCATTGAAACATCTTCCTTAACTTTTATCTGCACCAAAGGTGCATGAGATTTCTGCTCAGCACAACAGAATTAGATGATCTGCAAACAGGAAAGAGATTAGCTATGACTGATAGTTTCAAGAAACCTGCTGGAATTTTTTCACCGTATGTAGTATTTGATGAATATAACCATTATAAAGAAAAAAATCTACTTAATTCTCTTCAATTGTATTTCAGACAGATTTAGTGCAAAAAAAATTGAGCTCAATCATAAATGAAGACGAATAACTGCATGAAAAGAAGAAAAGAATTTGCCATACCAAACACAACTCGCAAGATTGAATTTTAAACTCCACACAAAATCATTGAAATAACAAAATTATGGCGAACTAAGAAAATTAATTGAAAAACTTTAATAGCCATAAAATATTCATTATGATAGTTATGGAATTAATTTTTCCCGCATTATACTCAATATTACATAATCTTCAATATAATAAACTTAGAAAATCAAGTAGTTACATAGTCAAGAGCAATTGGCTGAAATGGAAAAGGCCTGCCAATATGGCTAACTAAATTCAAATAGAAATCCGACGATTGATGTGACTTCAATCATATTTGGATGTAAATTTTACAGAAGTAAGCATTTCAAAAAAAAATTTGATAAGATAATTTAATATTTTCTTATCCTACTCTAAACTTATTATGAGGTCATAAATTCATACGAGAAGATTTTGCAAGATATTTTGTTTGCAAACTTTCAAAATTCATAAATCAATTGTTTATCATAAATGTCATGACAAAGTGACATTTCTGGGTCAATATATGCCCCTCCTATAGAGGAAAAATGGCTAATGCTTGTGAAAGAACTTGAAGTTTTTTAGTTTTCCAAGTTTCCGAAGGATCTCTTGATAAAACTTTTGAAAGATTCACGTAGTTTGTTTGCAAAATTCAAAAGGTTTGAGCTTCTTTTTCACTCTTTATTAAACCATTTTCTTTAGAACTTGTGCTTTCCATTGGTTTGATCCCCCCAAAAGAAAATTTTTATTTTTACTTTTAGGGAAAAAATCATTTTAAAAATCTCTTTCTTTAAGAAAAAATTTTATATTCAAAACTTTGTTTTTATTTTTGAACTCCTAAAAATTATTTCCATGTATTTTTTTTTAAGTCTTGGCAAAAGGTTGATGTGGTAGAGCTTCCCATTGTAACATCATATTGAGCTTATTCGTATATATTTTTCAGAGAGTGCTCTAGTTTGTATGCCCATCTTTCTTTCAGTTTCTTATTTGATTTGAAAAAAAGTCACTTGAGGGTTTGACTTAGCCACAAAAAGATTCAAGGAGGTTAATCCTAAGACTATGAAAAGGAGCAATTGTAAAGCTTGTTATCTCCATGACTAATGGAGGCTGTTAGCGAAATTCCAATGAGGCTCTTGAAGAAAAAACGACGACTTTAAATAAGCAAAACACTAAAATAACAAACTTGTTTCAGGACTTTGAATGTGTCTCATCAAAGAACTAACATTTATATTTCTGTATTTACTTTATCTAAAAGTTCTTCCCATTTGAAAATTGAAGTTTGAACTCGCTTGAGTGCATTTATATATTGTTAAAACTAAAATAACTTACACTTACTACAATATTCATTTTAAAGTTATGATTGGCGCTCACTTGAGTACATTGATACACTGTTATAGCTACTTCTAACATTTCACATTTTTAAAGGTTGCATGCCACATTCCATTGAATCCGTTCATAGATTTTTACAATGTTTATTTCCTGTAAACTTTTTTTTATACGGTTGTATTCAGCATCTACTTGGTTGCATTGATGTACTTTACAACACTTCAATTACCATGCTCTTCATTTTATGTCTTAGTTCCAAAACATGTATGTTGGGGCGTGCAAAATATACTGATCATATTTTTTAATTTAGCATCACTAGTCTATCAGTGCTTAGGTGTTGTGATATTTAGCTTTCATTTTCTATCTTTAATTGCTTGTAAATATTTGTAGCGCGTAAATTTTTTAAAAAAACAGAAGATCCCAGCCACTGATTTTGCAAAGACAAATTGTTTACTCTAACCGGAAGAATTATAATGTTGCTATAGTCAGGTTCAAAATGAAATCGAAAGCAGTGGAAATTCATCTCAAGTTCAAGTGAACAAGACAAAAATTATTATGTATACCAAATTCCAATAATACCTGTGCCATTCTGACAAGGGATTCATACACAGCAGTATCTCCATGAGGATGAAATTTACCCAAAACCTAGTAACGGCCAACAAAATAAAGCTTCAAATAAAGAATAAAACCTTGTACCAAAAATTAAAATGATTAAATCAAAGGAGTAAAAAAAAACAATTGACCACTTGCAAACAAAATGAATAGCAAGAAAGATAATGATTTTACCTCTCCAACTACTCTAGCACATTTTCTGAAAGGCTTACGAGAAGAAAGGCCTAACTCATGCATGGCATACCTACAATGTGCTCACAGATAAGCAGTGAAAAGAAGGACAGTACATATAATAAGAAAACTGGAAGTTAAAGTGGATGAGTTAAAAACAATAAATTTTGATGACTCCTTTTAAATGCAATAGCAAAAATCGAAATGAAATTCTAAAATCTTATTAAAAGCAATATTGGAAATAATACATGTATAGTCCATTGTTTTATGCTACTCGACAGCAGGCCTAAAATGATATTCCAAATATAAATATCTTCACATCTAACAAATAGTACAGTAATCAGGTTTAAATCAGAAAGCTGGCCGTTTATCAATCAACAGTGTGGGCGACAATTCAGGCAATTTAGCATCAATTTTAAAATAGAAGCAATGCAGTTTGAAGAGATGATAACTAAGTAAGATTTGGCCAATAAAACAACCAAACCAAGGAATACTTTTTTAATATCCAGATAGATTTAAGAGAATATTCTTTTAATATCAAAATAGATATAACAGAATGTACTAACTTTCCTCCTATTTAGTTGATTATATCTCAATTACAATGATAATAAGCAGTGCCACTCTAATCCAGAAGGATTCCAATGATGGATTATTCGCCAAATTTATTGATCCAGAAGATACTCACAGATTTAGACAGCAAAAAAAATTCAATTATTATTTTAGAAGCTACCAAAAGTTTCCATCAAAAAGCTCAAATCAATACAAAAAAAATGTGAGGCCATGAAATGAGAATTAGCAAAGACAGAAACTAATAGCAAATTCACCAATTCAAAACCCCAGAATAAGGAGGCAACAAATCATTGAGATTTTCAATTCTAAATTAAACGGAACATTCTAAGCTCCAAACAATAAGAACAAATAAAAAAAATTCAACCAGATCTCCCAACGTAATGGAGAATCCGCTGATGGGAATAAAAGAAAATCATGTAATCCTCCACAATTCACTCAATGCAAATCTCATCTCCCCTAGCTCCTCATATCAAAAGAGTATACACTTAGCAATATTCTCCAAATATTTTTTTAGATATTTAAATAAATCATGATAAGTATTTAGATAAGTATAGGTCTTACAAAAAATTTTAACTTACATTACTAGAAAACTGGTTCGCTTATTTGGATGGCCAACATGTGTTTTCATATCGCTTATCATTTTAGCTATAAAAAGCAACTTTGCATTTTCTATTTAGAATAAATAAACAAAGTGAATTAGAGAACCAAATTTGAATAAATAAATAAAGTGAATTAGTGTTCCTTCAACTCTTCTAGCCTCTGCTCTCCTTTAAACTGACAGGATACCCCCAATGCTCATTGTTTCAGCATGCAGCCAGAAAGAAAAAAATAACAAACTTGTTTCAGCTGCCGAATAGTTCCATCCAAAAATGGACTCAAGACTTGTATTTTCTATTGGTTCTATGTGTTAAAGTTAAATAGTAAATCAATTCAATGTTTGACACGGGGCCGTTCAATGTTCACGCCTGGGCGTGGCAAATAAGTGGTCCAGCCTTCCTGCTGGAATGATACCGGTCCCTTACCACTTAAGGCCCACGATTCCTCTCGGCTGCTCTTCCGCAATCATTTCCTTCTCGAGCCCTACTCTTTCGCCTCATCCAAGCCGTTGCAGTGCCCCCTTCATTTCCTACCATTTCCTCCCTTTCCTTTCACATATTGTCATTGCTAGCTGCTAAGTCTTCTCTCTATTTATAAAAGTTTTTGCTTAGGTCCTAATTAGTTTTGATTTTCTTATTTCAGGTGCTTCTTTCTGGTGTTACCACTTCGAGAGTTGTACCCTTTAGTGAGTGGTGTTACAGTTGTATCTCGCCCTAGGTGTTCTCCGCTCCATTCCACAGCTCCTTCCAACGGCGTAGACAGCCCGCACCTCCTTCCAGGTCACCGCACCCTAGCCTGCGCCTCCCTTTTCCTCTGTAGAGCCTCCCAGCAACCTCCACATCAAGCAGCCGCACTTCCAGGACCCCTCAAGCACTCCCTCTAGCCGACGGACCTACTCCTGCGGCTTCTTCCATCAGTCCTCGAGTCTGCGGTCATCGTAGACTTTCAGCTAGCAGTCGTGATACCGGAATAAGTTGGGATGTGGCGTAATACAAAAAAGGTAAACTTTTATTAATATAAAAATAGATATACAACACGACTCAAACAAAAGAGAAATACAATAATAGATGAATCTCAAGCTAGAGCTATTTGAAGAGAATCGAAAGTGATAGCGACGTCGGAGAGGTGAGCTGTCGTGGGGTAAGAAGGGATTGTGTCTGGTTGGTTGTAGGTGGATTGGACGGCGAGATCGTGGAGGAAATAGGGGTTGCGACAGAGTGGAGGAATGTGAGGATGGTAGGCAACTAGGGGAGTGGTGGGGGGTCGGTGAATAGTAGTAAAAGAGTTTGAAGTTTATAACACCACCTCGGAGCAAGATGTAGTCGAAACACCACCTGTCGTCGGTCACAGACCTAACAAGAGGGAAGAAACTCCACACGGGAGATTAAAAGACAACTCTAGTAGAACTAACTTTTCACAAACATTTTTCATTAAAAATTTTGAAATGCTTCGAGCATCACATCGAGGTAAAACAACTGTTTCGATCGATTTGGAAACATAGTCTACTGCAATTAATATATATAAATTTCCAAAAGAGGGAACAAATGGTCCCATAAAACTCAATCCCCATACATCAAATATTTGAACTTTCAATGTAAAATTTAGGAGTATTTCATTCTTTCTTGAAATATTTCTTATTCGCTGACATCGATTATATGTTTTTATATATGTATTAATATCTCTAAATAGAGTGGACGAATAAAATCCAGATTGTAAAATTTTATATGTTGTTCTACCGAAAAATTTCCAAAAGAGGGAACAAATGGTCCCATAAAACTCAATCCCCATACATCAAATATTTGAACTTTCAATGTAAAATTTAGGAGTATTTCATTCTTTCTTGAAATATTTCTTATTCGCTGACATCGATTATATGTTTTTATATATGTATTAATATCTCTAAATAGAGTGGACGAATAAAATCCAGATTGTAAAATTTTATATGTTGTTCTACCGAATCCAAAATATCATCCAAATTCAGAATCATGACATCTTTGAATAATCTTTTCAGTTTCTTAATATGGTACACATCTTCGAATAATCAAATCTTTACATTATTTATGTAAATATGGGTCATCCCAAAAGTAAAATTTTGCATTGTGAATAATTTTTTTCTATTGTTGGGTTGTCAATCCATAGGATAAAATATCACAAACAATATAATTTACTATGTCTGCATACCATGACACATGTCATTCATTAATAGTGTACAGATGTTCATCAGAAAAATTTTCATTAATTTCACTTTCATAATTAAATAATCTTTCTTGTTCGAGCCTAGATAAATGATCCGCTATTTGATCATCAGATCCTTTCTTATCTACTAACATAAAATCAAATTCTTGCATCAAAAGAATCTATCTAATTAATTTTGGTTTCGCAACTTTCTTTTGCATTAAATATCTTATAGCAGAATGATCAGTATACACAATACATTTAGCTCCAATGAGATATGATCTAAATTTATCAAAAACATAGAAAATTGCTAATAACTCTTTCTCAGTAGTGGTATAATTAATTTGAGTTTCATTCAGAGTTCTGCTTGTATAATATATAATTTTAAAAATTGTCATATCTTTGCCCTAATTCAAAATCAATTGCATAATCACTAGCATCATGCATTAGCTCAAACGGTTTCTCCCAATCATGTGAAACTATTTTATGAGCAGTGATTAATTTTTCTTTTAATAATTCAAAGGAATTAATGCATTTTTTATTGAAATCAAATTTTTCATCTTTCTCTAATAATTGGCAAAAAGGTTTAGTAATTGTCAAACAATTCTTAATTTATCGCCTGTAGAAATCAGTATGTCCTAAAAAACAACATCTTTCACTGTAGTAAGGAGGATAATTTAGCTATAGCCTAAATTTTTGCCGGATCTACTTCCATACCGTTCTTAGAAATTTTATGTCCAAATACAATTCCTTCTATAACCATAAATTGACATTTCTCTCAATCTAATACTAAATTTGTATTTTCACATTGTTCTAAAAATTTTTCTAAATGATTTACACATGATTCAAACGAAGTTCCAAACACTGAAAAGTCATCCATAAACTTCTATTCATTTTTCAATCAAATCGTAAAGTATAGGCATCATACATCTTTAAAATGTTGCAGGTGCATTACATAAACTAAAGGACACTCGTCTAAAAGCAAGTATCATAAGGACTTGTAAATGTTGTCTTTTCTTAATCTTCAAGAGCAATAGAAAT
The DNA here is from genome assembly GCF_001263595.1 of Phalaenopsis equestris. NCBI lineage: Eukaryota > Viridiplantae > Streptophyta > Magnoliopsida > Asparagales > Orchidaceae > Phalaenopsis > Phalaenopsis equestris. The sequence continues at coordinate 51,314 of NW_018165020.1, read as the reverse complement.
TTGATGATAACCAGTATATTCATCTAAAAAGCAAAAATATTTGTGTCTAGCCAGTCTATACAGCATTTGATCCGAAAAAAGTAAAGATTAAAGATCTTTCCTAGTGGCAGAATTTAATTTTCTATAGTCAATACATATTCGCCAACCAGTGACTTGTCGTTTTGGTAATAATTTTTCTTTTTCATTGACAACAATAGTCACACCCCCTTTCTTTGGGACGCGAAGAATTGGACTTACCCAAGCACTGTCCGAGATAAGATATATAATACCGGAATCTAACCATTTCAAAATTTCTTTCTTAACCACTACTTTCATTATAGGGTTTAATCTCCTTTGAGGATCCGCTTTCGATTCATGGTGATCTTCTAATAAAATTCTGTGCATACAAATTGAAGGATTGATTCCTTTGATATCAGTTGTTGTCCATCCAAAGGTTTTCTTATATTTTCTCAAAATCTCTAATAATTTTTGTTATTGTAATTCAGTTGACTCTGAGAATACTATAACAGGTAATGTAGATAAATCTCCTAAAAATGCATATTTTAAATGTGCAGAAAGTAATTTCATAATGTGTTCAGGAGGTGCTTCAATTGAAGAAATAAGATTTTCATTATTTTCCGCAGTGTCCAATAATTCAAATCTTTCCTGAACATAATCTATATCTTCATTACATATTTCGATGAACTTATCTTCCATTTTATCCTTATGTTCAAGTTTCAAATCTTCTTGTTGCATTTTCTCTTCAAAATTTTTCGTAAAATGATCATTACTTAAATAATCACAATTTTTCATTCTAAAACATTCATCATCTTTTCATTTTACTGGGTATTTCATTAAATTTGATATATTAAATGTAATTTTTTTATTATTGACTCTCATGATTAACTCATATTTTTGTACATCTATCATATTTCTTCCAGTTGCAAGAAAATGTCTCTAAAATGATTGTAATTTTTTTATCTTCCTTCATATCTAACACAATTAAATCCACAAGAAACATAAATTTATCAACTTTTACTTATACATCTTCCACAACTCCTTTAGGATAGGTAATCGATCGATCAGCTAACTAAAGGGTTACTGTAATAAGGGAAATATTTCCTAATCATAATCTTCTTAAAATAGAAAGAGACATAAAAGTAATACTAATTCCTAAATCACATAAAGTTTTTCCAAAAAAAATTTCGCCCACAACACAAGGAATAGTAAAACTACCAGGATTTTTAAGTTTTTCAGGAAGCTTTTTCTGAATTATATCACTACACTCTTCACTAAGTGCAACAGTCTCATTATCTACAAAAATCATTTTTCTATTAAGTATATCATTCATAAACTTTACATAACTCGACATTTGTTCGAAGACTTCAGCAAATGGAATATTTATGGTTAGTTTCTAAAATATTACTAAAAATTTTGAGAATTGTTAATCCAATTTTTACTGTCTCAATATTTGAGGAAATGGGGGTAGTGATTTTTCAACAGTACTTTTCATTGGTTTAATAGGATATTCTAAATCATGATGAATATTTTCTTCAGATTTTTAATTTCCACCCCTTCGTTCTCAACTTCAATCTCTTTTTAAACTTTTGTTTTAACTTCTCTTCCACTTTCTTAATTGTATAACTTTAATTTATTCTTTATTTTGGTCTTTAGGATTAATCTCAACATTACTAGGAAGAGTTCCTTGAGGTCTACTGCACAGTGCAGTAGCAATATGTCTCAATTCATTCTCAATGTTTCTAATTGACGCTCCTTGACTTTATAATTGATTACTCATTTTTAATATCAATTCTTCCATAGACAATTTCTTCTACTTAAGTTGTGAATTACTGTTAAAACCAGGAGGATAATAAGGTTTATAATTAGTATTTTCTTAATTGTTTACATTTCCCAAAGGGTACGCTTGATTTTCCCCCATTGTGGACTTACACCATTAGGGCGATTGTTATTCAAACTTAAATTAGGGTAATTTTCCAACCAGAATTGTAATAATTAGAACAGTGATTATTAGGTCGATTATTCATTGCATTCAAAGTTTCATGCGATGATTGAGAATCTATCAATTGTCTGAATAAATTTTCTTCAACCACGGGTGGTGTTTGAGAGATTCATTCCAAATTGATCCAAGTTCTTTGATATTGTAGCGATTTGAGAAGCCAAAATAGAAAATGCGTCTGAGTCATGAACACTGGCTACTCTCTTTGGATTTACCCTTTCGGATGGTCATTGAAAATTGTTAGTAGTCATCTCTTCAATTAATGAATATACTTCATCGAATGGTTTTGACATTAATGATCCACCAGCAGCAACTTCAATAATAAATCTAAGAGATCTCACTAATCCATAATAAAATGTTTAAATTATTAACCAATCTGGTAAAGCAATGTATAGACACTTCCTAAAGAGATCTTTAATTCGTTCCTAAGATTCATATATTGATTCCCCTTCAAACTCACAAAAAAAAAAATGTAATATTGTTTCTAAGCTTCGTAGTTTTTGATTGTAGGAAATATGTAACCAAAAATTTAAGAGATAATTATCCTCAAATTCTGATTGATCTCAGTGCAAAAGAGTTTAACCACATCTTAGCTTTGTCCCTTAATGAAAAAGGAAAAAGTCTACGTCTCACAGCGTCATTTGGAACTCCATTATATTTAAATGTGGCACACAATTCTAGAAAAGTAGGAATATATAAATTCGGATTCTTAGATGGTGTTCCCCAAACTAATTATTTTGTATCATTCGGATAGTAGCAGATTTAAGCTCAAATGAATTAACAGCTATAGCAAAAGTTTGTATAGTCAAGTGAATTTTATCTACCGTAGGATTAGCATAGTCTTTTAATGGTCTCTGTCGATGTTCATTTTCCATACATTAATTATTTAAATTGTTCACCATTTGTTGTTTCTTTTTGTTTTTGAATTTTTCTTACAGTTCATTCTAATTTCGAATTGTAAGGTACTAATCCTTCGGATCCTAATTTTTGCATACACAAACACACGTAACAATTATAAAAATAAGCACTCACACAAGAACGAAAATAATTTTACTGTTTTCTTTTTTTTATATTTTTTAGTTATTTTTTAAATAATAAGTAATTTACCGTAATCTACCCGCCAAAAACTTAATGCGGTGATTTTTTTTGTGTTAAAAATGTTTTTCAACACCACAACACACAAGGCAACTGCACTCAAAAATATTCCAATTAATCACAATAAAATCTACGTTAGTATAATAAGTTTTCTCTTTTAAATTTTCTAAAATTATCACTCCTAGTGAATTAAGGTGTATTTTCAATTTCAAATCGTCACTAGGTTGCAAACACAAGTATATGTATCGCTGAAGTAATAAATGACTCTAATGAAGTACTGAGTATCGATCCCACACGAAAGTGAAAATTTGTTTGGAAAATCCCGCAAAAGCACAATATTTAAACTATAGAAAATTTAAGTAAGAAAATAGGTCAAAGTCTGTGTAATGCTACTAAAAAAACTAAGTTCACTACAGTAATCTCTAAATTTCAAAGCTAAATTTACCAAAAATTTTTAAAAACAATGGAAAAAATATAAGAGGGCTTATTCTTATTGATGCAAAGAGTTGTATAAATACGCATTACATGACTTACTGATAAGAAAAGCAATAAAAACAAAATATAGTAGACAATAAAAGAAATAATAACAAATATAAGAGGCAGTTAATTTCTCTAATTAAGGAGAAAAATAAATAGAGGTTCTTAAGATTCCTCATACAATTTATAACCCTCTGAATATAGAGTTATAACAATAATATAGAGTTATAACAATAATTATGGAATATAATCATCATTATTTACGAGATCTTTCAACACTCCCCCTCAAGCTGGCATGAAGATGTCACTCATGGCAAGCATGCTAACTAGACTCTCGTGTTGCACTTTGGAAAGGTCTTTTGTTAAAATATCCGCTGTTTGGCTAGCAGTAAGTATGTAGGACCTATATATCACACCACTATCTATCTTATCCTTGATGAAATGTTTGTCAACTTCTATATGTTTTGTTCTGTCATGTAGAACTGGATTATGAGCTATAGATATTGCAGTCTTGTTGTCGCAGTAAATTTTAATAAGTGTTGGTATAGGAATCTTAAACTCTTCCAGAAGTCTTTTTATCCATAATACTTCACAGAGTCCATGTGCCACCGAGCAGAATTTTGCTTCAGCACTACTTCTTGCTACCACAATTTGTTTTTTACTTTTCCAAGTAACCAGATTTCCGCCTACAAATGTACAATAACCTGATGTGGATCTTCTATCATTTACATCTGCCCAATCTGCATCTGTGTAGGCCTCTATTAGAAGAGGTTCTCCTTTTTTGAACAAAAGTCATTTTCCAGGAGTTCTTTTGAGATATCTCAAAATTCGGAATACAGCTTTGAAGTGAGTAGATCCAGGTGAATGCATGAATTGACTCACAACACTCACCGCAAGAGCTATGTCAGCTTGAGTGTGAGCCAAATAGATTAGTCGTTCTACCAAACTTTGATAGTGTGCTTTGTCCATTACCTCATTAGCTGCTGCTGTTTTTAATTTTATATTATGTTCAATTGGCGTATTTGCTGCCTTGCAACCTGTCATTCATGTTTCTTTGAGTAAATCAAGTACATACTTGCGTTGATTGACAAAAATTCCCTCCTTGGATCTTGCAAAACTCCATTCCGAGGAAATATTTCAGCTTTCCCAAGTCCTTAATATCAAATTTGGCTTCAAGTTTCCTCTTCAAGTTGCTCATCTTCAGAGGAGCATCCTCTGTCATGATTATATCATCTACATACCCAATCACAATGGCTACTTTACCTTTGATTGGAAAGTTTGAAAAAGAGAGTGTGATCAGTTTGGCTTTGAGAGATTCCAGGTCTCTTGATAACATCACTAAAACAATCAAACCAAGCTCCAGGAGACTGCTTTAACCCGTACAGAGACTTTTTAACTTTGCATACATTACCTTTTCCAAATTTTTCTTCAAATCCGGATGGTAGGTCCATTTACACTTCTCGCAATTCTCCATTTAAAAATGCATTTTTTTACATCAAATTGATGAAGTGGCTAGTTGAAGTTAACAACAAGAGAAAGTACTCTAATAGAGTTAATTTTAGCAACAGGTGCAAAAGTCTCTTGATAATCAAAACCATTAGCTTGAATAAATTCTTTTGCTACTAGTCTCGCTTTGCATCTCTCCACACTTCCATCAGCTTTAAACTTCACCGTGAACATCCAATTGCACCCAACCGTCTTTTTGTTTTTAGGTAGAGCAATGACTGTACAAGTGTTATTTCTTTTAAGAGCATTTATTTCTTCCATCACAGTTAATTTCCAACTCGGTTCACCTAATGCTTCCTAAACAGTTCTTGGACAAGCATATTAGAAATCTTAGACACAAATGCTCTATGATTTTTTGATAGTTTTTCATATGACATGTATTGTGTGGTAGGATGTTTTGTGCTTGTTCGGATTTCTTTTCTGAAAGCAATTAGAAGATCACAAACATGAGTGGAAGTAGAGGGAAGGTTACTATTAGTTGTAGGGTCATTATTCGACAAAGGTGATTGAACATCTGCTGAGGATTGAACATCTGATTGAACATCTGCTGAGGGAATAACTGAGGCTGTAGTAACTTTATGGAATTTCTTCCTAGTATAAACCTGCAACTCATGTTGAGGTTTATGATCCGTTGAAAGTACTTCTCCCCGTCTCTATAAGGTAACATCTGGTAAAATATGATTAGTAGTGCTGACCCTAATTTGCAATGCTTATAACTGCGGAAAATCTCGCTATCGCGGTGACCGAATAGAGTTTCCCAAAAATTATTTTCTTCAACTAAGT
>NW_018165020.1:41035-45404 GCF_001263595.1 Phalaenopsis equestris | reverse complement strand
TCTAATTCTACGTCCATCTCAACTAAGTTCTAATTCTACGTCCATCAATGAATTGGGGATTTTAGTCTGTCACCCTAAAATCTCTAATTCTACGCCCATCAATGAATTTCCCCATTTATTTGCACTTAATCCCATGGTCTACATTCTCATTCATGAAATCAAATGTGATTCTCACTTTATTGTGGAAAGTATAGCCCTTTCGGATCATATATTTCACAACAAATTTTAACAATTCAATTTAACAATTCAATTGGTTAGATTGAAAAGTAAATGAATTTCGAAGTTTGAATCATCACAAATATGAAATTAAAATATTGCACAACAACTTGATTCTTCACATAACTATTTCTCTTTGTAGGGAGAAAGACAAAGAAATCTACTCAGAATTCATGAAGAAGATACAATAAAACATGTATTATTAATATAAAAACAAGTCTACAAAACAAGAAAGAAAAGTAAAACACTTAACTCGATCTCTTAATCAAGCAAATCACTTGAAGTTCTTTTGAATCTCTCTTTAAAATGACACTCAAATCTCTCTTAGAAGTGTAAGGAAGAGAAATCTCTCACTTTAACTCTCCTCTTACAATTCTTAGAGACACTTGCACACTCTCCACCAACTTAGAAATCACACCCCACTCACTAACACTCTCTAAAGACTCACGCCAAACCCCTCTTTCTGACATAAAAACACTATTTTATAATGTAGGGACAAATTTCTCAAGAGTCTCCATAGGCACGTCTTAAAAATCCGTCCAAATTCAATGCATTTGTGAAAATAACCATCAACCTAGGCACCGAAATCTAGCGTCAAGGCGTCGTTTTCTCTGTAATCTGGCGCGTAGGCACCAGTTCAATTATTGGAAAACGCCACTTTTGACTCTAAATTACGTACTTTTTGCATATTTTAAGTTCCAGATGCCTAGATTTAGTATACCTGTAAGAAAATATTAAAATACATTTATTTAAAGTGTAATATCACCAAAAATAAGCCTTAAATACATATGAAAAATTGAATATATTTTTGGTGTATCACCCCATAGCCTATTTCAGCGAAAAACTAAATGAGACACGACGAAAATATTCTACCAACAACAAAAAATTTTATATCATTGTTAGAGCTCTAGAACATTGGAGTCATTATCTATTCACAACTAAGTTCATCCTCTTCACGGATCATGAAGCTCTAAAATTTTAAACAGTCAGAATAAACTCAAAGGGCGTCATGCTACCTGGGAAGAATTCTTAGCATTTTTCCAGTTCGTACTCAAACACAAAGGCGGAAAGCAGAACCACGTCGCAGATGCTCTGAGCTGTCGCCACCTCCTAATCACATCCTTGCAGACGCACGTGGTAGGCTTTGAAGTCATATAAGGCTTTTACGAGACAGGTGAAGACTTCCAGGAAATCTGAGAAAGGTGTATGGAGAAACCTCATGGGCAGTTCTACAAAACAAACAGTTATTTGCTCACCATTACAAGTTATGCATTCCCCGATGCTCACTATGTGAAGCTATCATCCACGAGAACCACAGTAGCGGATTGGCCGGCCATTTTGGCGCTCACATTCATGAGAGAACAATTTTTTTTGCTCTGTCTCACATCAGACGTAGAGCGACACGTCAGACAATGCAAGCTTTGTCATATCGCCAAAACGTACGGCCAAAATACAGAATTATACACTCCTTTACCGGTCCCTAAAGCGCCTTGGGTCGATGTTAACATGGACTTTATCGTAGGACTTCCACACACACAAAGGAATAAGGATTTTATAATGGTAGTCGTTGACCATTTCTAAAAGATGGCGCATTTCGTCGCCTGTCAACAGATGTAAGGTGCATTTAATTTAGTCGATTTGTACTTCTGCGAGATCGTTCGGCTTCACGACATTCCCAAGACCATTACTTCCGACCGGAACGTTAATTTTTTAAACCACTTCTAGCGAACACTCTGGAGCAAATTAGGCACTAAACTCCAATTTAGTCAGCAGCACAGCCTCGGACAAATGGTCAGACCGAAATAGTTAATATGAGCCTCGGGAATCTTTTTCTAGGGAAAATATCAAACAGTGGGATCTAATTCTCGCTCAAGTCGATTTGCTTACAATAGATCAATAAGTCAGACCACAAACATGTCATTCGAAATTGTGTACAGCCACAACCCAATCACACCCCTTAAGTCGGTCCCACTTCTACCCCCAACAGAGATCAGTGATGATGCTACAGAACGTGTTTACAAAACTAAACAACTCCATGAAGAAGTTGGGAAACCAGTTTCTAAGCAAAACCACAAATATCAAACACAAGCCAACAAGTCCTAGAAAAAGGCAACATTTCAAGAAGGCAACCTCGTGTGGATACGACTGAAGAAAAAATAATTTTTCGTACAAGATATAACAAACTAAAGCCTAAAGTCGATGGACGTTTCCACATTTAAAAAAAACTGAACAAGCATACAAAATTGACTTGCTTGTAGACTTCAAAATTTTAGCAACATTCAATGTCGCGATCTTGCTGCATACTAAGAGAGACCGGAAACTTCGGTAAATGATATTGAAGCTCCTCCAACCCCCGAGAGATTGACGCGGGGATATTCAATTTTCATGCCCGAGCGGATTGTTCAAGCCCAGGCGTGGCAATTAAACCGGTCCAACTTTCCTGCTAGACCAAGACCGGTACATTGCCACTTAGGGCCAGCAATTCCTCTCGGCTCCGCTTCCGCGATCATTTCCTTCCCAAGCTCTAGTCTCCCGCTTCCTCCTAGCCGTTGCAGCTCCCCTCTTCATCTCCTAACATTTCCTGTGGAATTACGCTCATTATTATTTACTTTAATTCTATTTAGTACTTGTTATATTTAGTCAAAGTATAAAAAGAGCAATTCTTTAATTATAGGTATTTATGTTTATTCCATAATTATAGGAATTACTTAATTGTAGGAAGATTTCTTTCCTCGTTTTATCTCTTGTACATGCCTGTTTATAGGTGAATTATCTATGCATTCAGTGAGAAAAAAGTAAATTAAAAATCCACAGGGTATCAGACCCATCAAAGAGAAGCCTCTCCCGCTCGGCTCGATCATGGCCCTTCTCTCCCGCGATCCTCCTTGACTGAGCGCTGCCCTAGTTGTCGTCCGCATCTGAGCACCGCTCCCACCGATCGCGCCACTCTCCGATCGTCCGTATCGACTTCGAGATCGTCGGAGTCCGCTTTCGCGTCTGCGTCCGCTTCCGCGCTCGCGCTCGTCGCCCGCGATCTCCTGCATCGCGCGTCTCCCGCGATCGCCGACCCGAGCACAGTTGTTTCCATCCGCGTTTCTTCCGCGATCGTGCTTCTCCCGCGATCTCCCGCATCGCGCGTCTCCCGCGATCGCCGACCCGAGCACAGTTGCTCCCGCGATCTGTCGTCGAGTCTTCTCCCGCACCGACTCTTCTTTCGCATTCCTGTCGTGCTCAATGACTAAGTACGGCCATGCCTGTAACTCCTCCACTAGTGATGTCACTTCTAGCCACCACTCCACAGCTGGGTCTCCATTGCCCAGCAATTCAGACAGTAATTTTGTCCTCATCACCAACCACAAACTCACCGGCCCGAATTACCTCCAATAGTCGCAGTCAGTCATGATCTTTGTATGCGGCAAAGGCAAAGATGACTACCTCACTAGTGATGCTCCAGCTCCGATGACGACAGATCCGTCATACAAGACTTGGAAATCCGAGAATAATATGGTTATGGCCTGGCTTGTTAACTCGATGGCATTTGATATTGGCGAAAATTTTCTTCTCTATGGCACGGCTAAGGAAATCTGGGATGCTGCCCGTGAGACCTATTCTAGTGCGGACAATACAAGCGAACTATTTGCTGTTGAGACCATTCTTCATGACTTTCGTCAAGGTGATCTCTCCGTCACCCAATATTTCAATACTCTTACTCGATATTGGCAACAACTAGATCTATTCGAGGTGTACCCTTGGAAGTGTCCCGAAGACTCTGTCATACTTCGCCAAATCATAGAACAGAAACGCACCTTCAAGTTTCTTCTCGGCCTCAAATCTGAGTTTGACCAGACTCGCTCACGGATTTTGAATTTGAAACCTCTTCCAACAATTCGTGAAGCTTTCTCCGATATACGCCGCGAAGAGAGTCATCAAAAGGTCATGTTAGGTGCTTCCTTGTCCACTACAGCCCTCGACGGGTCTGCACTTGCTACTCATATTCCATCCACAGACAACCGCCAATGCCAGGGCCGCCCTTGGTGTGACCACTGTCGCCGTTCTGGCCATCCCCGGGATACGTGTTTGGCAGATTCATGGCAAACCCGCCAATGTGAAACCTAAACGGGATCATCGGGCAGCTGCCACCAGCACCACCGAA
>NW_018165020.1:39480-40833 GCF_001263595.1 Phalaenopsis equestris | reverse complement strand
CCTCCAGAAGATGCTCGGTCAGCTGTCACCAGTTCAGCCTACTAGTGTGGCATCGGGTGCCACCAACCTTGTTACCTATCGAGGTATTTCCCCATCCGCTTTCGTCTTGGATTCAACCTCTTCTCGCCCCTGAATTGTTAACTCATGTGCCTCCGTTCATATGACTGGGGATGTCTCCTTATTAATGGATTACCGGCCGTGTAATCCGACCCTCACTGTTCGGATTGCTGATGGATCAGCCTCCAAATTTGCTGGTCTTGGTTATGTCCGCATCTCTCCAGATTTATTCCTCACTTCTGTGTTTCATGTTCCTACTTTGGATTGCAATCTGATCTCTATTAGTAAGCTCACTCATGATTGTCATTGTGTTGCTAAATTTTTTCCATATGTTTGTGAATTTCAGGACTTGAAGCCGGGGAGGATGATTGGCAGTGCTGAGTTGCGCAGTGGTCTCTATCTCCTCAACAAACCCTCTGTCAGTCTAGTCTCACCCACCGGTTGTATTACAGTATCGAGTTTGTCCTGCTTAAATCTGCTTAGTACATCTGTATTCCATTTCAGCGTTAATAATGATAGTGAAATCATGTTACTTCATTATCGTTTAGGTCATCCCAACTTTATGTACCTGGGGAAACTGTTTCCTCATTTATTTATTAATAAAAGCCCTACATCTTTTAATTGTGAATTTTGTCAACTTGTCAAACACACTCGTACTTCATTTCCTCGATTATCATACAAACTCACTCGTCCCTTTTCTCTGATTCATAATGACGTCTGGGGTCCTCGTGAAAAAAATATTTCTGGGGCACAATGGTTCGTGTCCTTTATTGATGATCACACAAGGGTGACATGGATCTATCTTATGCGTGACAAATCCGAAGTAGGCCCAATATTCTGTGCATTCTATCAAATGATACTCACTCAATTTGACACAAAAATTCAGGCTCTCAAAACAGATAATGCACGAGATTTTTTCAACACCTCCCTAGGAACTTTTCTTACTCAACATTGCATCCTTCACCTTAGTACGTGTGTTGATACTCCCCAACAAAATGGGGTTGTCGAGCGAAAAAATCGTCACTTGTTGGAGGTAGCCCACTGTCTCATGTTTACCACATCGGTCCCTAAATGTTATTGGGGCGAGGCAACATTGACCGCGGCCTACCTCATAAATTGGATGCCCTCTCATATTCTGGGTTTCCGTAGTCCAATTGATGTTCTCCTTCGCTCATTTCCAAATACCTGTACACTCTCTTCAGTTGTCCCTACCAAACTATTTGGTTGTTCCGTTTTTGTTCATATTCACAAACAACACCGCAATAAATTAGACCCTAAATTTGACCCGAGCACAGC
>NW_018165020.1:37862-39210 GCF_001263595.1 Phalaenopsis equestris | reverse complement strand
AGTGAACAACAGCCCTGTGTTCCTTTACCAACTGACACGGGTCCCTCACTTCCCTCACCTCCTATTCAACCTCCTCAGTCTACACAACCCACACCTTCTCCTATTCAACCTCCTCAGTCTACACAACCCACTCCTCAGGAACTTCGTGTCTATACAAGACGAAACAGAACTGTTAAAAAAAATAGAGAACCTAACATCGCTTCCAGCTGCTGTCCAAGGATCTAATAAGGCTCCAAAATCCTCTGAAACTCACTCAGGTACGGAATCTATAGACACTAGTGACTATGAGCTTACCCCGCCTGTGAAAGATGATTCTGATGTTCCTTGCACTCAACATCCTATTGCCCGATTTATTTCATATGAGAGGTTATCTCCTCCCTATCGTGCATTTGTAACTGCTATTGACAGTCTAAAGGTTCCAAATTCTATTCAAGAAGCTCTCTCACACCCGGAATGGAGAAAAGCTGTGAATGAAGAAGTTGCTGCACTAGAAAAGAGTGGAACGTGGATTGTGTCTGATTTGCCCAAGGATACGAGACCAGTAGGATGCAGGTGGTTATTTACAATCAAATGTAAGGCAGACGGAAGCATAGATCAGTTAAAAGCCCGACTGGTTGCAAAAGGTTATACTCAGTCATACGGAATTGACTACCAAGAGACATTTGCCCCAGTAGCCAAACTGAACTCCATTAGAATCCTACTCTCCATTGCAGCAAACCGAGACTGGCCCCTTATGCAACTTGATGTCAAAAATGCATTCCTTAATGGAGATCTTGAAGAGGATGTATACATGGATTTACTGCCTGATCTTGAAGGGTCGTTCTCTAGTGGCAAAGTATGCAAGCTCCAGAAATCTCTGTATGGTCTCAAACAATCTCCCCGTGCTTGGTTTGTCAGATTCACCAATTCAGTAATCAAGTGCGGTTATACTCAAAGTCAGGCTGATCATACAATGTTCACAAAAAGATCCGAGAAGAAGATTGTTATACTTATTGTGTATGTTGATGACATCATTCTTACTGGTGATCACACTGAAGAATTGACAAAATTGAAGAAGTTTCTAGCCCATGAATTCGAAATCAAGGACCTCGGAGAGTTGAAGTTCTTCTTGGGACTGGAAGTTGCAAGATCCAAAATGGGGATAGTCGTAACTTAAAGGAAAAGGAAGTACACATTGGACCCCTATTGAAAGAAACGGGTATGCTTGGATGCAAACCAATAGACACTCCAATAGACCCGTATAAAAAGATTGGAATGGAGAATGATAGTTTACCTGTCGACAAAGGACGATATCAGTGGCTTGTTGCAAGACTTATTTACTTATCCCACACCAGACCAGACATAAGTT
>NW_018165020.1:10456-37783 GCF_001263595.1 Phalaenopsis equestris | reverse complement strand
GCTGTCAACCGTTAATTAAGATACTTAAAGATGACACCTGGGAAAGGATTATTATTCAAAAGGAATGATAGTCAAAAGGTAGAAGTCTTTACTGACGCTGACTGGGCAGGAGTTATATCCACCCGACGATCAACCTCTGGGTATTGCTCGTATGTATGCGGCAATCTAGTGACATGGAGAAGTAAGAAGCAATCGGTGGTATCTCGGAGTAGCGCAGAAGCAGAATACAGAGCACTGGCGCTTGGTATCTGTGAATGAATGTGGATCAAAAGATTTCTTAAAGAGCTTGGAATTATGGGAGAAAATTCTATCAAGATGTTCTGTGATAATCAAGCTGCAATCAGTATCGCAAAGAATCCTGTTCATCAGGACCGAACATAACACATTGAGATTGATCGGAACTTCATTTCAAAGAAGATGGACAATGGAATCATTGAATTGGTCTATACTCCTTCTAGAGACCAAACCGCAGACATTCTCACCAAGGCTCTCCCTAAGTCCAGTTTTGATGAGCTAACCAACAAGTTGGGCATGTACAATCTGTACAACCCACCTTGAGGGGGAGTGTGGAATTACGTTCATTATTATTTACTTTAATTTTATTTAGTACTTGTTATATTTTGTCATAATACAAAAAGAGTAATTCCTTAATTATAGGTATTTATGTTTATTCCAGGAATTACTTAATTGTAGAATTGTAGAAAGATTTCTTTCCTCGTTTTATCTCTTGTACACGCCTATTTATAGGTGAATTATCTATGTATTCTGTGAGAAAAAGGTTATTCAAAATTCACATTTCCTCCTCCTTTCTCAGATTTTAACATTGGTAGTGCATAGTCTTCCTTTATATGCATGTGTTTTTGCTTAGGTCCTAATCAGTTGTTGATGTTCTGATTCCAAGTGCTTCTTCCTAGTGTTCCCTCTTCGAGAGTCATACCCTTTGGCGAGTGGTGATAGGTTGTATCTCGCCCTAAGTGGTGTGTATCTCTGCTTTGCCTCCCCCTGGCGTCACCCTCCACTGCTGCCACCCTCCAGGCTCCATCATGCTCCTTCCAGCAGCACAGACAGGTCGACCCTTATTCCAGGTCGCCGCACACCTGCTTGTGCCTCTATCTTCCTTTGTCAAGCCTCCCAACGACCCCCACAGCAGGCCACCGTACTTCCAGGACACCTTCAACATTCCCTCCAGTCGGCCGATCTACTCCTGCGCAATCTTCCGTCCAGCCATCTTCTTAGACTTTTGGCGAGCGGTCACCTGTCTTCTTAGCCATCTCTTAGCGGATTTCCAACAGCCTTCCAAGATTGTCGCACCGGCTTCGCCGAATTCCAGGACTGTTCTACCTCACGTTGAGTCTAATTCTGCATTTCACTATTTCTTGATTGTTTATGAGTTGTTTCATTTTACAGTTTATGTACTCGTTTTACTGTTTATGTGTTCTTGCTTGTTTATGTCTCGTAATTGAAGAGGAGTCCTCATTGTTTATCACTTTTAAAATTCAGCAATAAATTTTGTCACAGCATAGTCGTGGTTTGGGTATCATTGTTTTATTCTAAAATGTGAGTAGTTCAAAGGGTCAAAGTAAACCTACAAAGAGGAGAATGTCCCTTACCAAAATTCTACCCAAAAAAACTAATTTTGTTATCCCATCAATTGAGGAGGTAAGATTTTTAGCCTGTCGTAGAGGATTCTAAATCATATTTAGTACCAGAGCGAAGATCCCCAACTTGTAATATTGTGAGAAATCTCTAAAATGGTGAAAACTAGGACTCCAAAACTAAACCCTGCAAAGGCTAAAGAGACACCAACTAAGAGAAACTCAACAATTCTACCACAAAGGGCAGAGACAAAGGGCATGAAACATTGGAAAGCACTATGGCCAATATTATGGAGATGCACCTCTAACTTCAACATCTAGTGAGCAGAAAAAGCTGCAACTACAAGTAGCAGTATATAATATAGAGGCATACACATACATCATGATGATCATGTCAAATCTCAATACCAACCTCCATTTAGGATTGATGCAAAACTGGACCTACCTTCTTCAGATAGAATAATGAATGCAGAGAAGGTAGACGATTGGGATTAAGCACTTGAAACTTCTCTTTTTGCAAATATAATAGCGCAAACAATCTCAAATGTTCAACTAAAATTGTCCCCGCATGCTCTCATGTGGTGAAAAATGGAGGCCACAAATATGAGATGATAAAATGGTCATTACTCAATATAAATCCCTTCTCAGGTCTTAATTCAATTACAGTAGCCAAGAGGACCCCACTGAATTTGGCATAATCTACGACCAAAGTATGAGCAATTTGTGCAGGATTCCAATACAAAAGTCTGTAAGGCAGGCCATTGCTTTGGAAATTTCATTATAAGTGAGGTTAGCTTTCTTGACACATGTAACAGATAAACATGAACTCCGGTTATAGTTAAAACTATTCCCAATTAATAGTATTATAGAGGTCAATTCCAAGGCCATCACAACTGAAGAAAAAGATAATAAGTCAAGCTGGTTCTAAAAGGAACAAGAAAAAAAATAACATGAGGTTGATCCATAGAAAGATATATCACCATATTACACCCATTGCAAATTTAAGGTGCACAGTAACCATAATTTAGGAAGCTCCGTCCTGCATTGTAAAGTACAAAAGATGTAAAAAAGCAATGCCCACTATTGCGGAAAAAAACAAAGAAAATGAGGGGATATGAATTCCAGAACCAAAATTGCTTTGGCACGTGAAACAAAAGATCTACAGCAAATCAAAGAGGAGCCCTTCCAATTGAATGTGCAAACCAAGCGAACTATATAAACAACCAATTTTTACTCAAGAAACCAAGCAAACCAAATCTCATAAGCTTTGGTACAAAATGATGAATTTAAGACCGACCCTCAACCCAAACCCTACTTCATGAGTAGAATGAACAAAAGAGAGGAGTTTCAGGTTACTAATAAAATTTTAAATTAAATCACATGTAAAGCAATGCAACTATAAGTTTGATGTATTATTATATGAAACTCTTACTTGTGGAAAAAGAATGTCATCAACAGTAGAAGGAAAGAAAAATATAGATTTGTGAAGGAAGGCAAAGAATTTATGGCTAAAATTCTCCTCATCTTCTGTGAAATTTGTACAAACAAAATATTATACAATCATCCATCCCTCTTACGTTGGAGTCTAATAAAGTTCAAAAGGCTAATAAAATCTTGCAGAGCTACTCAAAGCCATCCAAAGAAAAAAAATTTATCCTCCGGAAAAGCCGAGGCGCAAAGTATGTATCGAATGGACACTACTCCATTAGCAAGAAAGAAGTGCCCCCACTAACCCAAATGGGTTTAAGATTAGAACATATTCCTATAAAGTCAAAAACAAGGTTTTAAAAGAATAGGTTCAAAATTTAACAATTCAATCGGGTTGAATCGAATAACATAACAAATATAAAAACTAATTTAATATAATTTAAATGATATAATAATAATTTAATAATAATGTAATAATAATACAATAATGATACTTTCACCAATTCAATATATAATAATCTAATTGAAGGAACTCCACTCATGAATATTTTAAATATGACTCAAAACTAAATTTTGAGAAATAAAATTTACTTATTTATTCTATTTTTAATATAAATATTTATTTTTAATCATCAAACCAAAATAAAAAAGCTAAATATTTATCGATATTAGAATCAAGCGATTCTTCAAGAATTAGACTAATTCTTGAAAGTTTGTATTTACATTAAAATGTCAAAAAGGTACAAAAGTTATGCATCTCTACATTTACAATATGTTATCATTCCTAAGGATAAGAGGATCGACCAAACATGGATACATTCAAAACTAAATTCAATGAAATTCTAATTTCCACACGAAGAATAGGTAAGAAAATTCAGCCAACACATGAAAAAAATGGTGCATCTGCTAATGGAGCAAATAAAAGAAAATTAAGTTAATCTACAAATCACTACTAGAATTTACCCTCTTCACACAGCCCATATTAATGAAAGATAATTCTAAGAATATTCTCTATACATTTTCCTATAAACATCTAAAAGAAATTATAAAAGCTATTTGACTAATATTAAATAGCTTAGATAGCATGATTTGATAAGTCTTTTGCTTATTTGGATAGCTTCTAAAAGACTTGGGTTTGTAAATCAATTTGGATGCAAATATTTATTTGTGTTTACCATTACAAATCAATAAAAAAAATGAATTATAATTTTTTAAATTGATATAGCCTCTCCTCTCCTTTACGCCCTCAGGAATCCACTATTCCTATTGTTTCAACATATGATGTATGATACTAGTCTAGAGCTCCTAAAAGGCGTTGAGAATACAAGAAAGGTGTGGTTAAATTGTGGGTTGGGTAAAGGGTGTGAGAAGCGAGCTGTCAGCTTCGGGCTTGAATGGTGGCGGGGCAGTGGGATGACTAAGGAACACAACAGGTTTTTCTACTGTAAATAGCAATCCAATTATTCAACACTCCTATAAATAAAACCTAAAAAAAACATCTCCAAATAACATAAGCAAAGCCAAAAGGTTGCTAAACCCAAAAATAACAACATATAAAGAGTTCCTATCGGGCAAGTTCCTCAGTCGCATCAAAGCACCAAGTTAAAGTGAGAGTTTCTGCAAACCGAGTGAGCAACGAGCAAGCAGAATGCTCTTCGTTGCCCAACTTAATCTCCAATTACTTGGTTGATCATGTTATGCAAAGAGAATCTCTTTCAAGGGCGATAAAAAAAAATTCGCCATTGAGGCTTTTGATTCGCTTGACTGGGATTGACATAACGCAGCCAACAGTAAGTAATGAGATATCAAAACAAACAACATTTCATTAACCTTTGAAAAAAAATTCTCAACAAGTGCGTAGCTTTTAAAGGCAAAAAATCAACAGATCGACTCTGTTCCATGTGCAAAACAATTCTTTTAATGTATAAGTTCGCGACTTATAGGCGCCCCTTAGGTGACCAGTTTGTTGAGAATAAATAATCTGATCCACGTCTTCGCCTCACACGGTCGGGTTGGACTTTTCTAACATGAGATCTCCTTTGCTGAAAGTCCTTTCCCCGACATATCTTTTGTAATATTGGTTGGTTCTCCTCTTGATCTCTACCTATCTAAGAGCCGACTCAGTGCGCCTTTCTTCTATCATGTCAAGCGCGAGCTCCATCCCTTCCTTGTTGATATCATATACCACTCGTCTTGACATATTTCGTCAAATGCTAAGGCTGCAACCACTTTTTTAATATAAAGACTACATTCTATAGAGAACTTAGCCTCGACTCCATGCGATAGCATGAATAAGGATTGCCATGTGACTATTAATGGTGTCGTTCGGATCACTCGGAGGACGAATGGGGGGAAGTCAGTCCAACAGCCTTTCCTACCCTTAAATTTTTTTTTCTTAGTAAGTTGAGTATAATCTTGTTGGTGGCTTCAGCCTGTTTGTTCGTCCGCGAGTGATGGACTGTGATGAATTTAAGGTAAATTTTCAGGCTTTGGCAGAAATACTTGATCCCTTGATCAAAGAATTGTGTTTTATAGTCTGTGATCATAGCCAAAGTCAAACCATACCTGCATATGAGATTCGTTCAAATGAAATTCTGAACAACATCGGTTGAAATCCGAAAGAGCGTCTTATCTTCGATTTATTTGGAGAAATAGTTGACTGCTACCAACAAGTATTTCCACTGTCCTTTTGAAAAGGGAAAACGGTCATGGAGTGATGACGAGTTGTTTATGGGATGGCTTGTGTTGCATCGGTGCAAACTTCAGACACTACTTGCATCCTCTCAAAAATTCTTCGGCACCTTTTTTAAGAGTCGGCCAGAAGTAACATTGTCATCGTATTCGATCGGCCAATGTTTTTCCTCGGGAGTGACTTTTGCACTCGTTAGAATGTGTCTCCCTGAGGACCCTTTTGACATAAATTTCTCGTACGCTTCTTAGGGATAGAGATGTGGTTGACCATTGAAAAAGTTTATTGTCTAACATGAGGTATTGGACCGCCTCAATCCTAAAGTGTCTAGGTTTAGTCGCTTCCACGAAGACACTTCTTATTTCGAGAAAGTGGTGTATGGATGAATCCAACTCTTTGTCGTTTTGATTCATGCCTCCGTCCTTTCGGCTTCTTCGAAGGTTGGGCGGACGAGTTTTTGTGGCTTTCATCAAATAAAGTGATTATTGCACCTAGGTAAGAGATCTTTTATATGGTTGTCTCAGGGAATGTGCTTGATCCTAAAGTGCTCGAACTTCCCCATCTCCGACCTCACTTTTGAGAGATATCTCGTCGTAATCTCCTCTTCCCGACATCAAATCACCTGTCAAGTTAATTGATTATCAATTGTGAATCAACTTCACTACAAGGTGTCGAGCACCAACCTCATAAGTGAATCTTAGTCAAACTATGAGAGCCTCATAGTCGGCTTGGTTATTGGTGAGCTTAAACTCTAATTTCACCTAATGATAGCATGATCTCCAGTTAGACTAGTTAAAGCAAGTCCAAGTCCTGCTCCAGCCTGGTTGGATGCTCAATCGCCAAGTCAGCTCCTCAGTTGTTTCGTCATTGGGATTGTCAAATTCGGCGAAGTCCTCTAGGAAGTATGCCACGACTTGAACTTTGATCATTGTTCTTGGTATGTAGGACAGGTTGAACTCACTAAGTTCCACAGGACACCTAAAAATTGGTAAGACTCTTCCAATTTGACGAGAACCACGTTGAAGTGATGATCGGTGATTATCCTGATCAAATGTGTTTGGAATTATGAGCGAAGCCCGTGTGTTAAAACAAAATGAGAGCAACAATCATATTTCCCATAATAAGCTACCTGAGTTCTGCTCTCTTAACAATCAACTTGTTGTTTAAATTATTAAACTTAAAAAAAAAATCTTCTTTTAGAAGTGATGGTATATGAACTTTCTGTTATGTTTAGAAATGAATTTCTGCTTCAGAAGTTTAAAAAATGGCGTTGTTACAGTCTTTTTTTAAACAGTTTTAACAAACAGGGGCAGCATGGTCAATTCTCCAGAAATAGCTGCCCCACAGCTGTTTTCCGCAGCTGCTTCCCCGCAGCAGCTTCCTGGGACAGCGCAGCTGCAGCTGAAAAGCTGAAAAGCTGGGAAGCTGCAGCTGCGCCAAACAGACCCTTAAAGACTCGGTTGAAGTAGTAGACTAGAAAACAGCTTCCCTTGCTTCTCTCGAACTAAGACGAAACTTTATAGCCTCAAGGCCGACTCTTAAGTAAAGTGAGCTTTTCATAAAACTTCAGGCTCAACCATTGAAAGGCTCGCTCACACTCGTCCGACCACGTAAAATTTTTAGCTTGCTTTAAGGTTTTAAAGAAAGCAGCAAACTTGTCATCTAACTTGGAGATGAATCTGCTAAGTCCTGTTATTCGGCCTGTTAACCATTGCAAGTCCTCGATATTGTACGAGATGGCAAGCCTAATAATATATGGGTCTTTTCTGGATTAGCTTTGATTCATTCGGACGTCAACAAGTACCCAAAAAATTTTCCTAATTTTGCTTTGAACGTGCACTTAAGCGAAATAAGTTTCATTTCATATTCTTTAAGTTTTAAGAATTTTATTTAAGTTCTTTACGTTTTTTTGGCATTATATTTTTAACTGGCACATCATCAACATACATTTCATAACCTTTTTACTTGCTGCTTAGAAAAAATTACATCAAACCTTTGCAGTTAGGTCGCACCCGCATTCCTAAGTTTGAAGAGCATTGGATTGTAATAGTACATAATCTCTCTATTAATGAATGCAATCTTCTCTGCATCGGCGGGGTGCATCTTTATCTGATGATAACCGAAAAAAACGTTAAGGAAGCTCATGACCAAGTGTCTGACCTCCGTATCTACGGGTGCATCAATTCATGGTAGAGTTAATTATCTTTCGGACCTTCTTGACCATGATCATATTGGGAAACCAGTCTGGGTGTTACACCTCCCGTATTTAGCTGTCCTCCAATAGCTTCTACAACTACTCTAGTATCAGCTTTGCCAACGTAATCGTGGTTGAACTCATCTTCTGCTTCATCGATCGAGTCGCAAGGTTGATGTTTAGTTGGTGGTAGGGGACATCGACTAGTACTCCTAACATTTTTACGACTGATCAAGCGAATACGTCACGGTGGTCTTTAAGTATGCTGATAAACTCGTCTTTATGGCTTGCATCAAAAGTTTCACTGAGACAAAAATTGACTTGTCTTGTAAACTGTAGTATGAATTTCTTCAATGTTCTCAAGAAACCTTGTCGGTCAACTTGTTGATTTTGAAAATTAAAAAAAATTTTGAAATTTAATGCAATATAAAAGGTATATAGTTTGGGTTTTAAAAGTAATATATTTTAATTTTCAAAAAATGAGACCAAATGGATCTCATTCGTCTAATAGTTTTCACAATCGTGTCAGATACCGCGAATATTACACCATCTCGAAAGATGAGTGTATACCTCGGCGATCGACCCGATCCTACAAACTAAGAGATTTGTGACATCCGTTTGGCCTACAAACTTTTTATGTGTGACCAACAAATTCTCCTACCTAATATAAAGATTAAGTAGCGTTCATTTTACCTGGGTTTCAAGTTCACTATAAAGACAAGCTCGTATAGTTAATTACATCTCAAATGACGGGGATCACTTGAGAAAACTCTCGATAATGATCAGAGATACTAGTCTTCAAGAATTCAAAATTAAGATTTTCACGGTAGGACGTGGAAAAGCATGTGAGAGTGGCCCAAATAGGAACGGTTATTTTCAGGAGTAAAGGAAGAAAGAGGTAGGGGATGTCACCGATCTTGAGAAGAGACCTCAGTGACTTCCCAAATTATCCTAATGTGTAGTTGAGTTTTGGAGACGATTTTATTTAGGTGTTTAATCCTACAAATTTTATTATTTGTGACTTACATTTACATAATATACGATTATGCAAATAGTCTACAGAGATTGGAGGGTTTACATCGTACCGGACGACAACCTCGGAACCTAATGCGAGTTAGGACTTACGCTGCGCAATATGATTGCATATGAGCCTAAACAGGATGTGAGAATTTACGTCACGCTAGGCGAATGATACACCAAAATAATGTGTTATTTTAAGTGTACATTTTATTTTATTTTTTATGATATTGCACTTTAAATAAATGTATTTTTATGTTTTTGTTGCAGGTATATTAATTTTAGGCATTTTGAGTAAAAGTAACAAAAAAGACAAAATTTGGAGCCAAAACAGCGAATTTTAAGATTCTGACGCCTGAAGCGCCACTTTACAGAAAGCTGACGCCTTAAGCGACATTTGACAGAAAGCTGGCATCTGAAGCGTCTGATTTGGCGCCTAAAGCGTCAAAACCTAGAACAGCGCGGTCTTAAGCAAGTTGACGTCTAGAGCGCCTGAAATGCCTTTTTGCAGATTGAGGTGGTTCATGACGAATTTTGTGTGAATTTCAAAAAATACACTTGTTCTAAATACCTCATGGAGTGATTCAATGCATCTAGACACTTTGGGAGGTTCTTTTATGAAGAGATATGTCACTTGGATCAATAGACATGTCTTTTGAAATCAAAATGGTTAATTTTTTGATAGAATTTTTTAAGGGAATTTCGAATTCTTTTTGGAGGGAGACAGCCTCTAATAAAAGATAGGAAAGTCTAGGGCTTGTAAAGAGGGGGTGAGTAATAGGCGTGTGAGGGATTTTTGAAGAAGGCAAGAAAGAGAGAAAGAAAGTCAAAGACTTGGAAATTTTCTTCAATGATTGTAAGATGATAAGAAATGTGAGAGATTTCTTCTTCATTACTTTTCTAAGAGAGAATTGAGAATGTAAATAGTGAAAGTGCTTAAAGAGAAGTTCATTGTGAGATAAGTTGTGTTCTTTTATTTATTTGTTTTGTAAACTTATTTTTATATATGAAATCCGTGTTTTGTCATATCTTCTCATAAATTATGAGTAGTTTTTTTATCATTCTCCCTACAATGAGATATGATTTTGTGAAGAATTGACTTTGTTTTATATGATTTTAAATGTCAAAAATTTGTGATGATTTGAACTCCGATATTCATTTACTTTTCGATCTGGCCAATTGAAATGTTAAAATATGCTGAAAGACATGTTCTGAAAGGGCTATAATTTCTACAAGATAGTGAGAATCACATTTGATTTCATGGGAGAGGATGTCATCCATGGGGTTGAGTGCAAATAAATAGGGAAATATACGTTGTTTGATGCAGAATTTGAGATTTTAAGGTTACATATTCAAATCTCCAATTTGGTTCAGTTGATTAGAAACTAATACGAAATTGTTAGCCCTCAGGTGAGGGAGTAGTGGGAGCTCTAGAGTGGCAGCCGATATCATCCCAACCTAACCACGGAATTAAGGATCAAACTCTGAATTAGTAAATGTTCTTTATTCACTTGAAAGAGGGTAAAGAATAAGATTGTTTTTATTTGGCACAAAATAATTTATGTATATATTTTTAAATGATGTTAACACTTCTTCACAACCCATATACTCATTGTAAAAGGGAAGGAAGCTTTCTTAAATTTGAACTTTTTGTCACAACATCTTAGTTTTAATTTTCTAAAATTTATTTTTGAAAGTTTAGTATTTAGTTTAATTGTCTTTTAACTGCATTTTAATTAGAATTCACTTGTTACTTAATATTCAAACTTAACACTTTACTTTTTGTATTTTTAAAATAGTACTTTACATTATAATCATAATAATTTACCTATAAGCATTTCCAACTTTCCTGTGAGATCGATACTTAGGACTTCATTAGAGTCATTTATTACTTGAACGATACGTATACTTGCGTTAATTTTAAGGAATTTGGCAGTTTAAAGAATTTTAAAAATATAATTATTTTCACTAAAGTTATTTTTGTTCGGATTAAATTACATATTTACTATTGTACATGTCATGTGTATTTTGTAATATTAAAAAATATTTGAAAAACTAACACACTAAATCCGCTCGCATCAGCGAACTACCTCGAAATCCTATGGGTTGTTATACTAGAAAAGATTTGTTGTTATAGACTCGTTGGCTCTCTCGAAGATGTTCTTCTGCAGGTCCTATTCGTGTTGCCCACAAATTTGGCTCAAGCTCATTGTTGAAGTAGTAGTCTTAAATTCTAAAGTTCAATAAGTTTTACCATGTATGTTTGAGTGACAAATTTTGTTATTATTCAAGCATTATGGGGGGGTTAAAATTGATTAGAGCGGCACCGATTAGGAACTCACAGTTCCCTCATACCACTATTTTCTTTTGAATTTATTTAGTCTAAATGAGTTGTTAAGTTCATTTAAACTAGGAAGATCTCGTTAGCAACCATGGGTTACCTCATCCGAGAGATTCCTGTAAATTCAAAAGTACGCATTATGTTTTTTTTTTTTTTAATGTTGTTTAATTTTTAAAAAATTATTTTGTTTTAAAAATGAAATTGCAACCAAGCATGCATGATATATTAAAGTAATAATAAATTGCAGTGATAAAAATGAAAATAAATAAAATGTACATGCATACCTGGCGTATCTGTTGTTGCATGATTAGCTCATAAAATATAATATAATTTGAAGGAAATTTAAATAAATTTGAATAAAATGAGAGGAAACAGGAAGTCCAGTGTAAAAAAAACAGCAAAACAAGTTGTAACGGCAACTAGGAACTTCAAACAGGTGATCCTAAGACTTCTTACAACTCCAGGCAGCAACCAGCAAGCCCAAAACGTGATCCTAAGACCTCCTACGGCACCGGGCAGCAACTAGCAAACCCAAACGAATCTGGGCAGCAACTAGCAAGCCTAAACAGTTCCAAAAACTATGCATTTAAATGTTTCAAAAATCAGTGTTTAAGGGCTCCAAGATCAGCCAAAAAAGCACAACAAAACTATGCATAAATTGCCCCTAATCGACCAACAAAAGCACCACAAAAAAACCCTTAAGTTCGCCTCAAAACAGTATGCAAACATCTCCAAATCAGCCAACAAATGCACCCCAAAGTGGTGATTAAACAGTGTTTAATCAGCCCCAAAAAAGTGTTTAAAGGCTCCATAAACAGTGGAAAGTGTAGCCCATAAATCCCTTTCCAAACAGCCAATGTATTGAGCTAAGACCTGGAAGGTGCAAACAAGCGTTAAGGCTTTCCATGAGCCGTCTAACAGCAGGATTTATAAAAGCAGACTCATCCAATTCAACACAACAAGATAGATTTACATACACATCACCTAATTCTTATTTATTTACATATATGTCACCTAAACTTCATTCTTTACATTTATAATACAAGAATCTTTCACATCACATAAAAAAAATATCATTTTAAATTTTAAGAAGTAACATACACTTTCAGGCATAGATAAGGTGGTATGTATGTAAAATTAAAGTTTAGGTATCAAGTATGTAAATACATAAAAATTGATTGGTATGTGTCTATAAATCTTCCAGATTTTTTTTTTAGAAAACAAAGCAACAGCATGAGTTTTCATAGTAACAGTATAAAAAAAACCATAGGAATTAAAGCATTTTATACAAAACTACAATTTTTCCTAATTAGATAACAATGCAACAAAGGTTAAAACTGGGAAGTAGATTACATATTCACATTATAGCCTCCTTTAAGAGACCCCATCCTAATCCATTCTCAAAAGAATTCAATTTTAAGTGCTGGAAGAATATGGATTTAAAAAAGAACATAACATGAGATAATGGGCTCTGTCAGGCAGCAACAAATACCGCATACCTTTGTATCCACAAGCTAATAGCGAATAGTTCTTTACCAATACACTGTTGGGGAAGCCTCTTTGAGGAACTTTCAACGGCTGGCGTTTTAGTGGAGGGAGGCGTGAGCAGGGGTTTATGTCGTGCGTATTAGAGGAGGGGGAGAAGCAGGTAAGGGAGAGGGTTTTGGTGCCGAGAGAGAGGAGGCGAGCAGGGCTTCTTCTGCGTGAGAAAGAGGGGAGTCCAACGAGCTGGAGAGGTGAGCCTAGCGTTTCGTGAAGAAGGATCGGAGGAGAGCCTAATCTCGGTGTCGGGAGAAGGAGAGCCGAATGGGAGGCAGGAGACGGGATTTTGTCGAGAGAGGGAGGCGAACGGGATAGGCGAAGCAATTGTTTCAGTGCAGAGAGGCGAGCATCCTAGAGTGGTAGAGGGAGGCAAGGTCGATCGGGGGTTTTCGACGGCAGAGAAGGAAGGAGGCGAATCAGGCGTATATCAGAGAGCGGGGGCGAGGCGAGGGGGCTTCTGTGCTAAGAGGAGCAGCTTCGATTGCGAGGAAGAGGGAGGCCAACGAATCCCGAGCGCGATGAAGAAAAAGACAGGCGGGAGAGTTGCGGTGGAGTGCTTCAGCAAGAAGAGCAGGGCTTCGAGCAGGACGAAGAGGCGAGGGAAAGCTTTCGGTGCAGAGGGGAGCAGACGAGCGGGTTTGTTTCGATGCAGAGGAAGGAGAGTCGAGCACGAGTAGAAGAGGGGGGCCGAATGATCAATTCCTGGTGGAGGAGAGGCGAGCAATTTTGTATATCGCAATTCTGGAATGATCGTTATACGACGATGGGCGGGTAATTGATTATCGGCTTAATTAGAATATCATAATATCTAATTAAATTTAATTAAGCAGAATTTAGACGGGATAATTTCAAATTTCAAATTTCAAATTTCAAATTACAAATTGGATTGTCAGCCCGACCCAACATAATTGGGCTATGTTTAGCTCGAATCGAACTCAGGTTAAGCCTAAACTCATCTCCTTTAATTAAATTTAATATGCATCGATTTTCGTGTCATATGCGCGCACGTGAAACCATAGTAATATGGGGGTCCTTCCTAGCTAAAGTCGATGTTCCGGACGCATTCGCGTGATCCATTTCATCATGTGAGATCGTACGAAAAAATTTGCAGACAGTCAGGTCAATTCAAGTCAACATCGTGTGTGGTGCAGTGAGTGCGTAAATTGCGGCGTTCTCGAGTGTTCGAGTCATAAATAGTTTACTTAAGGCCTTCTAAATCCTGTGGGAACTCATTTTCGGGTCTTCTACATGCTAGTTTTTAGTCTTTGCAACTAAGAGTTGAGAACTAAGAGTTGAGTGTTTGGAGTGTTTGAGACTACTCATGCGAGGTCTGCACAAAAATGAGTCAAGAAGTGGTTCGAAGTTCTATGGGAGGTGGGCTCAATTACTAGTCTGCTAGGATGGTAAACAAGGAACTCCTAAAGCTAGATCTTGGGTTCTAAGAGTAGGAGACTAAGACCTCACTGAAAATGAGGTCAACAAACCTCTTGGTGGGTGTCGAGCTTGAGAGGTTCTTGATGCATGCTGTTGTTGGCGCGTGAGTAACAAGTGTGTGGCTACTCCAGGTCACCTCGCACGATGACTACTTCCCCATTGCATGAGAACTTCACCTTCATGTAGTAGGTCGATAGTACGGCTTAGAAAGAGTTTAAAGGAATACTGAAGATGGTAGGTCGTTGGCAAGTGATTTGATAGTCAAGGCAACGGTTCACAGGATTCCATTATTTCCCCTGAGAAGTCGTAGAGTGGCTCAGGTGTGGCTAAGACACAAGTAGCTCCCAAACCCATTCTGTCAGAAAACCGATTTGAAATTGATGTTCATTGAGCTCCTAGTGTCAATGAGTATACTCCCAAGTTCGAAGTATACTCATTGAGCTCCTAGACAACAAGAAGGGAGGTGACGACGAAAGCTTCGTTGTAAGGATTGCCCTTGAGGGGCGGGTCTTCATCTGTAAATCAAATCGGTGGATGTTGTGTGACGCATTGTGGAAGAAAGGTTGTCGTGAATAACTCTCCCGAACGAAGCCTCTTCAAATTTATTTGGTGGGCGGCCTCACTCGTCTCCCCAGAAGATGGTGGGCGCGATGCCCACAATGTGATAGATTTGTTTGAAGCTTCCTCCGTCAAGGTTTTCCCTGTCGTTGGGTAATTGCTCGACTCCATGAACTCCTAGAGTTTTCCGGCCTTGATCAGGTCTTCAATCAGGTTAGGAAGGTGTAGATTCTTTTATATCGTGTCTGTGGTCTCGGTGATATGAGCAATATCTATTAGGATCTCGGAAATAGCCTCTAGCATTTATTGGTGACGCTTTCTTGAAATATTCTTTATTCTAGATGACTTCTACTAATTTTGTTATTAAGACTCTTAAAAGAGTCAACTAAGGGATTTCACAGGTTAGAGGTGACTTTTTCTCTGTGTGACGGTCTGGTCTTCAATCAGGGTAACAAACTCGGCCTTCCTAGTGGTGAATTATGTTGTCCAGCGTCTGATTTTTTGAAGATGGACAAGGGTCTTTAAAACACGGGTCAGCGGGCGAGAGTTGTTCCTTGGTCTCCAACCTTCTCCGTGGGCTCTTCTCTCAGAGGGTACGAGTTAGGTTGTTCTATTTTAGAAAGAAATGAAGTTATATCCTTCTATCGATAGGCAATTGTTGGTGAGCTCCAGTAGCTCGGTCAACTTTTTAGGGTGTTTTAAGCCCAGCGCATAACGGAATGTACCTTCCTTTAGCCCTTGGATGGGGACTGCATGGATGAGGGTTGCATGGGCTAACATAGGTTTCGAGTCCCAAACTTCTTGGATCTCCTTTAGGGAGCAGGTGTCAAAGACGCGTAGGTACTCGCTATGCCCATAGCACAGTTGTAGCAGCGTCTGCGAACTCTTGTGAGGCTTCTAAGTGTTGGCAAATTGTGGGACGAACATCATGCTGAAGTATGCAAATGAGGTGATCGGCCCCAATGGTAGTTCCTTGAACCACCAAAGGGTTGCCTATCTTAGGGTCGTGAAAAAAGATGACATTTCAGCACGTTATTTATCATGAGCAAGCACACGGCCGACTTAAAGAAGGCAAAAAGGTAAGTCGAGTTCGATTGTCCTTAATAGGACTCAAGGTTGAATCTTAAGATGCTCAAGGGGCTCGGCTTCAAAAATTTTCCTAGAGAAGAGTCATGGCACTGCAGTGCGCTTGTATCTTTGGTGGTCAAGTGGCGTCGATCCTGCTCTATCGAGGTAGTGAGTGTCTTTATCCCCTTATAAGGCTGGAGGGATTCTCCCATCATTTTGTGTGAGCACTCCCTGTAAGTGGTGAGATTCTATCTATCAAGGCGGTTGCACTCTCTTCTGAGCTAGTCAACTCTAATCATCTCCATCATATATTCTTTAAGGTCACTGATTTGCTGAGCCACAAACTCTCGGATGCAATTACCTCTACATGTTTACTGCACCTTTTCAAATTGTTGAACCAAGATTTAGTCGTGAATCACACCAAAAGAATAGAGGGTAAAAAGAGAGTGAGAAGAGAGAGAGAGAGAGAGCTTCAAAGGGGCGTTTATGTCTTAAGTTTCAACAACCATACTTATATTTAATGCCTCATTTATTTATAAAGGACTTGAATTATTGTCAAATGACACTTATACCCCTGACTCTCTTTGATCAGCCGACTTTTGTTCCGTCGATTCTAGGTTGGTGGACTACCAATTACTTAGTCTCTCGTCGGTCGGTCTTCGATCGGCCAGCCTCTAAGCCAATTGGTCTCAAGTCTGTCGGCCTCTAACCGATCGATCGCTTAATCCCCCCTTATCATTCAATCTCTATCATTCGATTATCCTAGCATCAAATACCCATGCATTGCTCTAGATTTATTTTTTCACACGTGCCTTTTCTAAACCGATACATCCACAGAAGATTCATTCAAGATTATTTTCATTTTACGCTGCTAAATTCGTTACCAAACAGCTCCTAAGAAAGGCGAAGCACAAAATTTCAAAAAAAAAAAAAAGAAGAAGAAGAAGAAGAAGAGAGGCAAAGCCTGTCATAGAAAATTCAGCTTTATATGCTAAATTAGCAATATTTAATGAAAATGACCAAAAATAAGAATATTCATAAGAACCGAACACCTAACAGTCCAGGGATTGCAAGAATCTCTGCCAGCCCTAATCCTTCTTATTGAACTAAAGTTAAAACCTATTCTTCTCAGACATTTGAAGATTTGTCTTACATGTAACCTGATCTCCAGCATTTAATTTGCTTCTGACCAATACATGCGGATGAAACTATGGTATAATACATTTACATTACTCAAATGGGCGGACTAAGCCCTCTTCAAACAAAAACACTAACGCTAATAAAGAAATGGGGCGTCCTACTCACAGTATCCTGCGGTGCACCGGCTTAAGCCCATCCCGCACGTCCGGGAGGGCACGGCCGAGAAGCACGGACATCGCATACGCCATGTAGGCCTCCTTGGCCTCCTTATGTAGCTCCGTCATAACGATCTTACCATCCCAACTACCAAGGCCGCTGCTATCTTTAATCAGCACCGTCCCGTTGCCCCCTTCCTCCTCCACTTTCCGCACTCTCGTGTCCCCTTTATCCCTCCGCCTCGCCTTAAGCGCGGGCGTCCGCCGAGTGTGCCCAGTAGAGAGAAAACGAAGCTCCAAGAAGCCGCTGCGGAGACAATGTCCGGAAGTGGAGAAGAACGGCCGGAAGCGCACGAGAGAGGACGAAGTCAGGCGGAGCACGGAGAGGGCCATTACCGATGCAAAGGGGACAGAAGACTGACTAGGTTTCTCCTCCCGCACGCAGCATCCGGCCGTTAGTTCGCGATACTTTTGGCAACAAAATTCTTCTCCCAAAGGCTTTATCGGAGGCTTCCCCTGAGAATGAAGCGAATGAGATAGACAGCGAGTGAAGACTGAGGTTTAGGGTTTTGAGTTTTTTTTTATTTTGGGCGGTTCGCGGCAAGTAGTGCAGCAGTGTCAGTTTGGAGTACGGCTGAAACAAGCCAAAGCCAAAGTAGGCTCTCGGTATTTTGCTCTGTGTGAAATTCTTTGTGAAGAGTATTTTTTTTGTTATATTGAGTTCGCTTTATACATTTCTTTCATGTACTTATAGAAATGTGCTCCTTTAAAATAATTAGGAAAATAAATAGAGAGTATTGTATTCAAGCATGTATTATTTCTATACGATAAAATATGCGGAATAATATAACCAAACGCGATATGATGATTTAAAACCATATATAATATATATATATATATATAAAAGATATGATATATAATTTCTTTATTTCGAGCTAAAACAAATTGAACATAAGTTAGGGCTCTTTTGGGGCAGCTTATTTGGTGCGGTGGCGTTTTGAAAATGCACCTGGTCTGTTTGGGTGAACTGCTTTTTGGCAGCTTATGCTTTTTCAAAACATTAAAAACAGTGTTTTCACACCGCACCTATCTAGGTGCGGTGCGATGGCAGTTTTTTTACTGCGATGTGGCTTTTCCAAAAAACTAAAAATTTGTAATTGTCACCACACCTAGTTTATTAGTAGATTATTTTTAATCAGCTTATCAGCAGATTATTCAATAAGTTGCAGCTGCCCCAAACAGACCCTTAGTCACACACAACGAGCATTTTTTACACCTCAATTTGGTGTTTCGGTGCACGGTTATGGCATGCAGGTTATAGGTGTAATAATTTACTATCAGCAACTAATCAAATTAAAACAATAACAAAATATTTTAAAAAATGTTAGATTTATATTTTTTATTATATATTGTTGAATCCAAATCTTTATGTGAGATATACCTAATGAATAGAGCGTTGAAGGGTGTGAGAGAGAGGGGGTGAGCAATAGCATAGTAATGAATAGTAGATTTGCATAATATTTATTCATGAAATAGATCACCTATTTATAAAAATAAGTTAATGTACAATTACATATTGTAACCCAAAGGTACGTAGGTACGATAGGGGTATTCAAGTCTTTACATAAATTTAGCTCGTGGGGTCCATGGATGTGATCGGGCCGCCCTTAAGCCGGACGGTTATTAGGACAGGCGGTCCTCAACCGTAACGGCCATCAGGGTAGCCGGGTGTGCATGACTGAGTGGCTTCTATGTTGGTCGGCTACTTGTTGAAGATCCACATCAACCGCACTGGGGCTGAAGAGCTCATCTCTCTCTCTCGATCTATTTAGAAGGCAATGGACTCACCCGAGTGGGTTTGATAAGCTAGACCCTTTAGCTCTTTTATCCATCTGAGGCACACGTCTCTACGGTGCGAGGGTTTAGCCAATCGAGTATGTGACCCAAGATTACCCTTGATAAGCCCTGCGACTTTGTGCATCTTCTTCGTCATCCGTCTGATGTCTTTACAATTCATGCTAGCACGTCAAGTTCATTGAGGTATATTTTATTGTACATGAATCAAACTAATTCGCTATAAAATAAATGCTTAGTTGAGTATTTGGCAACTTCATTTTCAAAACGATTTAATTGATTTGTTTATTTAATGGATATTGCTTATTTTGAAGCATAATATTTGTCTAATATGCTGCACTACAAGAATAAACTCTTTATATGCCAGCTCTAGCTAATGGCATAAGTTGCATAGCCATGATGAATGCCAACATTCCATTGTAAATTGAATGTTATCAGCATATTATTAAAGGCGAAATAAAATACTACAACCAAGGTGTTTAGATTTGCATCATATCACATAATACGAACAATGAAATTTCAGATATTAATAGAAGGAAATCTTTCTCCAAGTGAACTAAAATGAAGGACACAATAGCAAATGATAATATGCTTTACTTTTTACGCATCTAACATCAAAATTTTACTTTTTACATTTATATCATCCAAAATCTTTCATATCACATAAAATACCACATTTTTTATCTTTTAAAAGTGAAAATAGACCTTTTCATTTATATAAGGTGGTGTGTTTGTTAAAATCAAAGTTTGGGTGTTAGATATATAAATAGATAAAATTCAAGTGGTTTTACTGGAACATAATGTAATGCATATTATCTCAAAATATGCTCATGGAATTGGCTGAGAACATAATGTATAGTCTAAGCCAGTTGAACAAATTTCTAAATAGAAATCAATGTAAAAAGGCGGATTTCAGATCAAACTTCAGCCAAACAACGCAGATGAAGCTGATCTTGGTCGCACATATTTATCAAAAATTTGGCGAACTTTCCATCAAACCAAGGACATTACTAGTTCTATGACCTATTAGCACACACACACATTGCTGGAACATGATGTAATAAATAGGTAAGGTGGTATGCTTGTCAAAATCGAAGTTTGGGGTTATAGATGTTAATACATATGGTTTGAGTGATGTGCATGTAAATCTTCCAAAATGTGTAGGAGTTAAAAGATGTATAGGAGGATAGAATAGGAAAGTTTAATGCCTTATGATATTCAGTAAACAAAACTGTGAATAAAGAGATCATTCCCACTTAGCTTAGTTTCACCAAACATTATAGCAAAAAAGTTTCTAGTGCAAATTGCATATGAACCAAACTAACTATTTAGCAATATCTACTAAGAAATATCTATCTTTCAATTCATTCATTTCTATAAATCGCATATGAAGTTGTATAACCTTAGTTAGTTGTGATAAAAAGAGAAATTGAATTTGTAAAGAAAACTACAATAAGCTTCAAAACTTCAGTTGAAAACAACTTGTGAAGCACCTAAACACGGGTATTTTTAAAGATATAGGTATATCTTATTAAACTCTCTTAAACAGAGAACCACATGTTAGACCACAACATAAAACTTCAATTTAGTAATCTAACACAATGTAGAAATAACAACACATAAGAGTAAATGAGTAAAATAAAAATTGCACATTGGATAAAGTCTTCTTATAAATAATTCATAGGACCTCACAAGCACATAGATATTTTTACTTTTAACTAGTAATGCAGAAATTGATAAATATTTCTTCATTATTTGATATGAGACAGCTAATCAGCTTGATCGACATCTCTGAATCATTACCTGGAAGCACACAAAAATTTTTAATCAAATACAATTTCTTAAGTAGAATATATTCAAAATAACAAAGAGTACTCAAACATACAAGTGCTATCGATAAATTATTTGCAATAGCATCTCGTATTGTGTCCCTTCAAAGACTCTCACCAGTTATTGTATACATGTCAGGGGTTTTGTTTGTGATAGTACTCTCACTTAACTAGCTATCGTGGTCTATTTTATGTTTAAACATAATAAAATGTAAATCACTCCCATGATAATGTCCAATAAAATTGTGTGAAATTGTACAAGCCATCGCAATGTTTGCTTGTACCTTAATTGCGACCTTACTCGTGTGACTTAAAACTTGAAATCTTTTATTTCAAATTATGAAATTTCTTTCAACAACATTGCATAGTTCGTAAATACATAGTTTGAGTATCTATGGTTCATGGATGTACAATAATCACTTAAATAGTAATGATATTCCCTGAAGGGTGTTATCATCTTCCCAATATTTGCATACGATGAGTCCACCAAATAGTATTTATTTTTAGGCATCGTAAATTCCCCCTCCTCTATTGACCATCATAATAGCCTCATATCAGCAGCAGACTGCAATATTGTATACAAATTGTCGACTAAAAGTAACAGAGCTATCACATTTTGCAATGTAAATTATTTTATATTACAATACTTGTTTGTGCAAGTCTACTAACCACTGTTGGGATATGAGTTCCATCAATCATCCCGGTAGCATTTTGAAAATATGGATAAAATTATGTTGTTGTCTATATGAAATGGTCATAATTCGATTATTTTGGGGCGCAACTTAATGAACTCTTTTGATAGTGATGTAATCACTCTTAACAAAAGTTAAAGTACCTACTTATTATTTCTAATAAGTGCTAAAAAATTTAAAAAGTTGCCTATGGCTATGAGTGCATACCCCTCTTCTAAGAAAAATTCTTAATTGTTCTGCAATGTCCATATGCTTAGTATCCCATAAATGCAATAGTTTAAATAAACGAGCACAATACTGGAACTGATGTACCTATCACAGGGAATAGACAAATTACTTGATAGCGAGTCACGATTAAATAAACTAAATAATTTATAACATATATTTTTTGTCTGCGAAACCTTTTATGTTGACAGACAAGTTCTCATGTCTAATATAGAAGATTAGATAGAGTTTATATTAAACTAGGTTTCAAAGTTCTCTATATAGGCAAACGCTTATAGTTAATTACATCTTAAGTAACTAAAATCGCTTAAGAATACACTCGATTCAGATTAGTGGTTTTGCTTTCAAGAATTCCAAAGTTTAAGGTTTTCAAGATTGGACATTGGAAGTTCAAAAGGGAGACCATCAAATGAGAGCAAATATTTTCGGGAATCCAAAGAAATGAAAGGTAGGAGATGTCACTGATCCAAGGGAGATCTCGTTGACTTCTCAAACTATCTTACTATTTGGCTTCAATTTTGAGAAAATATTATTTGATGTTTCATCTCACCAATTTTATTATTTATGACTTACACTTGCATAACACAGTCATACAAATAACCTGAAAGATAAGAGGGAGAGTTTACGTCGTAACGAACGACAACCTAGGAGCCTAAGCTAGTTAAAGATTAAATTGCACAACACGACTGTGCAAAGGCCTAAAGATAAGTTGAGAATTTATGTCGTACTAGACGAGCTACCTCGAAATCCTATGACTTGTTATTTAACTCTAAAGAAGGTTTTGTTGGAGTATACTCCTTTTGTTGTTGTAGATCGTCATCGGTTCAATTGCATCTTGCTCCGAGCTCCTTATTGCACCAGCTCTGGGGTCTCCAGGTTTATGGTTTTGTAGTTTTCGTGTCAAGTCTTTATTATTTTTCAAGTGTTTTTTTTTTTTGGTTAAAGTTGATTAGAGCGACACAGGTTAGGATCCCATGGTTCCCTCATTTTGGTACCACTATTTATTTTTTAATTTACTTAGCCTAAACAAGTTTTTAAGCTCATTTAAACTTAGGAGATCTCGTTAGCAACCGTATGTTACCTCATCCGATGGACTCCCATAAATTCAAAAGGACATATTATGTTTTTCCATTATTTTGAAAGTGTTGTCTAATTTTTTAAAGGTGTAATTTTATTTTATTTTGTTGTTTTTTTTTCAATTTATTTTAATTTCAATTTTGCATGCAAGTTAAAAAATGTGGGTAAGAAATGTGGTAAATTAAAGAAGAGATTGCAGTACATAAAATGTAAATGTGTATCAGGCCTCTTCTCGCAGCCTCCGCTGAAATGTTTGTGTTCATAATCATGCATATATTTTAAATTGTAAAGTAAGAATAATTGCTAAGTAGCAAAGAAGCCTTAATGATATAAATTCAAAAGAGACCACAATTCATAACTTGGTGGGTCCCTAGAGGTTTTGAGGATGGTTTTCTTGAACAAAGCATAATAAGTTCTATTGTTCTTCAAGATATCCAAAAGATTGTAAAGGTGTTCATGAGATACTCTAGACAACCTTTAAAGTTTTCTGAATCATTTTCGAGTTCATTTGAATTTATTATGTTATTGAATAGATCACTCTGAAGTTCATTAGGTTTAAATCGTGCTCAGTTCTATACCTCAATTAACCCATGAGAGAAGGGATAACCACGTTTGAGCATGTAGAGCTTAAAGGGAATTGATTATGGTTTATCTTCCAACTAACCCTCAAGTATCTTTAGATTAAACTTAGCTCACTACAAAACTCTTAAGTCATTAGAGGTGGATGAGTAATTTAGAAAAAGTCATATTGAGAACATTTGATTCAGCCTATTGCTCAACCATTAGTTTGGGATTCTATGTTAGTTAGTTATTGAATTCTTGACTTATGTCCAAAGTATTTAGTGC
This sequence comes from Phalaenopsis equestris, assembly GCF_001263595.1. Taxonomy (NCBI): domain Eukaryota; kingdom Viridiplantae; phylum Streptophyta; class Magnoliopsida; order Asparagales; family Orchidaceae; genus Phalaenopsis; species Phalaenopsis equestris. The sequence goes on along the minus strand of NW_018165020.1, from coordinate 14,099 downwards.
ATTCAAATTAGTTTCTTCTTCCAATGTTTAACAATTTGCATAATTACAATTATTCCCTTCTTTTCTAAAATTAAAGGGGAATTGGTTTCTAACTCTTAACCTCATGTTCCAATCACCTTAGAATGTTTCTTAGGATCAAATATTACACTTTAAGCCCTTTAGCTCATCCTAAATCTTAATTAGGGTTGAAAAGGTAAAAATTACAAATTTTCACCTAAGACTCTGTTGACCTCACTTTTGGTTGAGGTCTAGTATCTTTCTTAGAAGCTTAGGATCTGGTCATAGGACTTTCTTATTGGCTATCCTAGAGGACTAGTGATGGAACCCTCACCTTTAGAAATTCTAAAACTCTTCCTTGCTCATCTTGAAGTTCCACATGTTGGCTCTAACCTATAGCACTTAGTAGGTGGATCCAATATGAGGGAACTTAAGAGGAGTCCCTGTAGGACTATTTGGCCTTAGAGTTGACCTTGTGTAATGTGGTCTTGGTCAGTCTTACGCACATATACACTTGATACCCCTCACTTACACTCATAACCTCAACCCTTAGCCAAATATGCTTAGTTGATCCTTTACTCTTTTTAGAAACTCATGTGGATGGTCCCTTAAACCATTAGTCATAAGCTAGGGTTTGGCTAAGTGATCCTGGAAAATATAGTTGTATAAAATTTATATGTTTGATTCTGCTATGTAACGGTGCCAAAAGCTTGATGCAGTATTTATGATTAAGAAATTTAAGCAATTAATGTTGGGATTCTATGCAGTACACATATCTTTATCAAGTAATAAAGGACTTTCTATTTAAGCCCCGAATATTTATCCCACGGGGAAGGTTTAAATTTGAAATGATAAATTTACTAGGAAATTCACAGAAAGTAAAACAGAATTACTATCACTAATTTTGAATGCTGAGATATTATCAAAACTAAATTATTTAACTATTAGCAAAACTGAAATGCAAAGTTTAAACAACAACTACTAAACTACTAAACTATGTTTATGTGAAGAAGATTTCTTATGTAAAAAAACATCTTTCTCACTACAATGAGATCTCAGGTTTAGTCCCTAAATTCATGGCTAGGCTAGGAGGATACTGACTCCCACTCCAGAGCTCCCACTTCCCTTCCCCTTAAGGCTAACGCTCACTTTAGTTCTTAAACACTAAGACCAAATTGGGGATTTTAGTCTGTCACCCTAAAATCTCCAATTCTACTCCTAACAATGTGTATTTCTCTATTTATTTGCACTTAATTCCATGAATGAAATACTCCTTCATAGAATCAAATGTGATCCTCACTCTGTTGTAGAACTCTTACTCCATTTCCCGGATCATATGTTTTACAACACATTTTAACAATTCAATTGGCCAGATCAAAAAGTAAATTAAGTTTGGAGTTAAAAAATCATCAAAATTTATTTTATATTTTAATATTAGCACATACATATTATCTCTTCATTTCACTATATCTCAGAGTAGAGAGAAAGATAAAGGAAACTACTCAAACTTCATGAGAAAGATACAACAAAATACAAATTTCATATATAAAAGAAAGTTCATACAACACTAATAAACAAACAACACTTGTCTGAAACTCTTTCTCAAATCAAATCTCTTGTAGTCTCTCCTAGGAAATGTAGAATTTTCTCCTTCTCCAACACTCTCAGAGAAGAATTCACACTTAATCTCACCACAAAAACTCTAAACTCTTAAAGAAAAATCACTAATAGACTCCTGAATGATGGTGGAATGAAGATGGAAAAAGTGTATGGAGGTGAGGTGTGGTGAAAAAGAGCAAGGAGGAATAAGGAGGAGCCCCTTTTCTGATCAATTTTGGCCCCAAATAGAGCCTAGAGTTGATTCTCAAATAGGTGCATCAAAAACCTATTCAAAAAGCATCTAAATTTATTGAATCATTTAGAAACAGGGTCTGAACCGACAGTGGCGTCGTCGACACCCATTCTGGCGTCGTTGGAGCCAGTGGTCCATAATTTAATTCGCTGGTCTCTATCAAATAGCTCCGTCGACGCTGCTTTTGGCGTCAACGGTGCCAGAAGCAGCGCCGTCGGCGCTGAGTAAAATCTGCCATATGTTCTGTAAGTCTATGTCGTGGGCGTTGCTCCTGGCGCCGTGGGCGCTGAGTATTTCTTCGAAAAAGTCATTTTGACTCCAAATTCCATCCTTTTTGCTTGCTTTTTGCTTCAAGTCTTAAAAATCAACAACCTGCAATAAAACATAAAAATATTTTCCATTAAAGTGCAATATCACCAAAAATGAGTATAAAATATGGGTTTAAAATGCATATATTTTTTTGTGTATCAAAATTCCCAAAACTTACATGTTACTTGTCATCAAGTAACTCCTCTACGACATAAAAATATGACTTATGGTAAAGAATTTAACTTTTAGATTTTTGTATTTTAGTCTATTAAACATAACAACATAACTTAAGAAAAATTCAAAACAACTGCAGTTAATACTAAATGTATAAAAATATTCAACAATCAAGTCCAAGATTTCTGATTCTCTATTCTTTTCAAGAAAAATTGCAAATTGTCATATTAAAGTCACTTAGAATATCCATATGAAAAAGAACTTCATAAAACTTTACTAGTAAATAAGCTAATACTCAAATAAAAGTTTAGAAAATGTAGTCAAATCTTCTTCCTTAAGTTGATTCAAGTGAAGCCAATTTTTAATTAGCCATCTCCTCAAGCTTCTCCCCACATCTCTGCTTCTTCTTTTTTTTCTCTCTTTTTTTTTCTTTTCAGGATCATTTTCAATCCTTTTTCTTTTCTTTTTCTTTTTCTTTGTAAGGATTACTATATTTGGTTAGCCTTTAATGATTTTGAACTTTACTATCCTTCGCTTAAAGTTAAAAACTTTTCATATTCCTCACTTAACAAATTTATATTAGCTTAAAGCTTTCATAAAGTTTAATTCTTTTTTTACATCAATCTCTAAGATTTTTAATACTTCAAAAATACAAATTTCTTTACTTAAAATAGAAAAACATAGTCTTATTCTCTCATACCAAATATCTTAATCTCTAAAATTAACCTTAATTATTGAAAATTTTTATTTAAATTTACTATATATTTAGAAACATAAATATAGTTATTTAAAGTTAACCTCTAATACCCAATGTCATGTTAAATTTAAAAATTTTGAAAATATAGCTAAGTGAGGACAAATAAAAATAAGTTTATTTCCTTAAAAAGGAATTTTTCTTTCCCCCCAAACTTAAATTTTTAAAAGATTTAGCATGGAGAACTAAAAAAAAAAGGTGAAAGAAAATATTAAATACATAAAGAAAATACTTACCTGTTGAAGATTCTGATTTTGAAACTTAATTCTGAAATATTGCAGGTGCTAATATGAAAAACTACAAGATGTAAACATTGAATTACACATAATACATATAAAATCTACTGAGAAAGAGTTGATTATAATACATTTAACAAAATACTAACTACTAACAACAAAACTAAACTAAATTTCAAATAACAAATAGTTTTACAATCAATACTTCACAACACAACAAAACAGAGCCTCACAATCTAACAATAAACAGTCTCAACAATATAAGAAAAATAAAAAATAAAATTACAAAGTACAATCAAACATAAACATAAACTAAAAGAA
>NW_018165020.1:6883-10387 GCF_001263595.1 Phalaenopsis equestris | reverse complement strand
GGAGTAAAAACGTAAAAACAGAGTGAGTAGGAAACTAAACTGAATGATCACCCTTCATGTATCTCACCATCGCATCATCATAAGCAACATCATATTCGAACTTTTGCCGTATCAAATCATTATTGTGAGCATTTCTGACATCCATGGTTTGCATTCTATGATCCATTCTCAAGATATATCCCTGCTGGACCATCATTTGTTCCAATAGTTCTCAAAGAGTAGGGTCACTGGAAGCAGGGGTCCTCGAAGTAGAAGGAATATATCTGGTCTTACTTCCAGACCTCCATCCAACATGAGATTCATATGTATTTATATTGGCAGGCCTAATAGGTTCCTAATAGGGTTTAGAGGCTCGATCCTCTCTTCCTCAGGTCTAAAATCAACTCCTACCTGTTCACAGAGTGTGAAAATCATGGCAGGGTGTGTTAACCACCAGTGGTCTCTCTTAAAGCAATAGATCTACTGTTCATATAAATAATAGAGCCTACATTTATCCTCATCACCTGCTAGATACAGAAGTTCAGGATGGCTCTATCCTTTGTAACCTCACTATGATGATTTATCAGTATCATTCTTCTAGAAATAAAGTAGTGTCAGGCCTTAGATACTACATTTAACATAGAAAGAGAAAAATTTATCTTAACACCATTTTTCACCTTCCAGGTTCCTCTTCCATCAGTAAGAAAAGAAATAAAATCATCTAAGGTCTCATTCGTAGCAGAAAACGACTTATACTGGCAACTGTACACATCTTCCAACTGATAAAATTCCAACTGATAAAACTCGATAAAACTCGTTAATTTTTCTTGGAGAAAACTCCACTATTTTCCCACGAACAAAAACAAAATCATCAGAAACCTCTATAAAATTGGTGTGGAACTCCATCGCTACACCAATAATAGCCTCGACAATAAAATAGCAGAAATTTTCTCACTGTCGAGCATTTATTAATCGCTCGACTTCTCCTCCTAAATTTTTAAAACCACGATCCAGAATTACTTTTTTATGCTTATGTAGATTATTGAATTGATCACTAACTCTGAAGTTGACAAATTTTTGTTCATCATAATCTACTTTTCTTTTTTCCTTTGCTCGTTCTTGGGACCATGGTTAATCTAAGAAAATTTGATAAAAATCAGAATAAATTCCCAAAATTCTGAAAATCACAATGTAAAACGCTTTAAACTTAAATCTACTAAGTAAGAGTTCTTCACTAAAGGATTTTCTCAAAATCTTTCAAAAAAATACCAAAGTTTTCTTATCTCAGCAACGTGAGATAAATCCTTGGTGAAAATCTAAAATTTTTAGTTTAAAGTGTAGGTCTTACCCAAAGAAGATGAAATCTGGAGTTCCGTTACCTTAAAATCACTTCAAATCCGAGAAAAATCAAGCCCTAGGTGCGAAAACCAGAGGTTGAAGGTGAATCAAAGGGTAAAAATGGACTTTTATGGTGCAAATCACAAATTTTAAGGGGTTTAGGCTGTTCTCAAGTCGAGGTCGTCGTCAGCGCCCATGCCAGTGTCGTTGGCTCTGAAGGCCTAAAAATTCTATTTTTTTTTATTTTTTCAATTTTCAATTTCTTTCAATTTTCTCCAAAGTCTTTTTAGTATTTTTTAAACACAAATTTTTTTCTTACAATAATTCACAAATAAACATATTCATGAACAATTATTATCACAAACAACAACAAACTAACTTTTATATATGAAAATACACTTTTTACGAATATAATTTTTCTAATCACACTTTTACATTCATATGACAAATTGAATTACAAAATAACGTCAAAATCAAGCCACAACACTAAACGCTGACACAAAACTATACACACAATCAAAGTTCATAATTCTAAAGCAAAGCAAACTAAATCAAATCCACACAATCACATTAAATACATAAATATTTTAAACTAGTAGAGAGCCCAAATTCTTCAATTATTCTGCCTCATCTTCAGTGATTTCTCCTCCTCTAATATCTCCCATAAACTGGTAATGAACGTACAGATTATAGAAGGGTCGGTATGGGAATTGATCAGTCGAATTTTCTTTGATCCATCCTTTTTCCTTGAACATCCGCACTAATCCTGCTTTAATTGTTCCAATATGATCAAAATTCTCCTTCATCCTCCAATCTAGGTGATCAAAAAGGTACTCAAGATCTCCTATTACATTCGTAATACTATAAATTTCTCTTTCAATTTTCTTCAATTTCTTTTCCAAAGCAAGCGAACTTCCAACTGATAGTGGCATCAATGGAGTTGAAGCATGTGATGAATGATCCAGTATATTATTTAATGCTTCATTTTGATTCCCAACATAATTATCATCAATAGGAATCATGGGCTCCCAAGGTAATAAAATTTTTCCCAACATTCATATAGAACTTGAGATTAACTGCAAAGTAGAAAAATTGTAGAAGGATGCCCATGTCCATAAATTAGCCCAATTATAATACCCATAACAGATTTAAAGATGATAGATCCTAAATCAATGAGTTTTTTCATTTGAATGCAATAATTTTAAATAGCACTTTCTTTGGTGACTCTACTAATCTTCATGGTAGGGAGTAATTTTGCAGAAATGAAGTAATGTCACTGCTTCGATATTGGATTAAGTGATGAAGCAGAGAAACTAACATATCCCTCATCTCGCATTTCCCAAATATCACTTTCATCTGTCAGAAAATTATAGACATCTTGTATCAAATCTCTGGTAGGGATAAAAATTGTATAATGACATATTGGAATTTTTTCTATCATATACAACTCATTAATTCACGCCGGAGTAAATGGTACAACCTTACCTTGTACGAAAAGAACTCCTTGGGTAATTCCATGTAGGTTAGCATAAAACTCTTTTACTACGGGTACTACAACAACAACGGTAGTATAACACAGAACTTCCCAACACTTTTGTACAATGTTTTTCTCGATTTGTAAACTTGGATTACTAACTCCATGATTCACAAAGCCCCTCTCCTTGATAAGTCTCTTCTTTATAATGACTTTGTTGTATAATCTCTGCGTGTCAAAACTGATAAACTTTCTTCTATTAAAAACTCCATACCTTGAAGTATTTCTGAAATTGGAAGCCATGGAATCTGAAAATAGTAAGTTTCTATTCGTAAGTGTCTATTCGTCCAAGGCAGTTTTTAGAACTTTAAAAACACCTCCTGGCGGTTATTGATACACCTAAAATATACAGTATTTTTAAACACTTTTTTATATCTATTTTTGAGATATATCGCTTTAATGGAAGATATTTGTGTGTTTTTCTTTCAAGTACAAGTAAAAACATGAAAAATGCTAAAAGGAGTGAAAAATGATCAAATTTGGAGCAAAAATGTGAAATTTGTGCAAAAGTGTTTTGGCGTCTAAGCATCAGATCCGGTGCTTAAGCGTTGGTGAAACAAAAAAGGCCGCGTCTAAGCGCTAGAGGCCCCGTGCTTAAGCGTCAGAGGCAGGTATTTGGGGGGGGTTTTCACTTTGGCCAACTTTTAAATAGT
>NW_018165020.1:0-6772 GCF_001263595.1 Phalaenopsis equestris | reverse complement strand
ACACATTTTGAAGAAGAATTTCCAAGGCACCTCTTGGAGATTTATAAAAGAAGGAAGTTTTTACATTTGAAGTGGGTGCTTGAAGAGGGAGAGAGTGCTGGAGTCCTGAGAAGATCATGGAGAATCTTGTGGAGAGATTCAGGAACCACAAAATTTAGTTTTTCATTTTATTTTTAATTTTATTGTGAGAGTTTAGAGTGTTGTAAAAGAGAAGAGATTCAAAGGAACTTCAAGAGTTTGGTGGAAGATTTAAGATAAGTTTTTTATTTATTTTTAAACTACTTTTAGTTTTAATATAATCTTTAATGTTGGAAGAAGTTGTAATGATTCAATTCCATGCACTTCATTTACTTCTTGATCTAGCCCATCTAGATGTTAAAATTTGTTGAGAGAACATGTAAGAACCGGATAGGTATTGTCTCAATTAACAATTGGAAAGAATCACATGAGGTTGTATGAATAAGAATGTAATTCATATGATTTAGAGCAAATAGATAGGGAAATAAACTTTGAAGAGTGTAGAGTTAAAGAACTTTAAAATGACAAGTTAAAACCCCCAACTTGATTTATTATTTTAGGTTCATATACAATAATTCATATGATTTAGCTCCCAGCCAATGTTCTTTATAACATCTCTAGTAAGGGTAAAGAATATTATTGCTCCTATTTAACACAACACAATTTGCATACTTCCACAATATAATTTATATACTTATTACTGATTCAAGAAAATGAGAAAGATATTTTCATAATCTGTGCTTTTCTTTTACATACACTAAAGTTATTTATAATTTGTTACTGTTTTGTCAAAATATCAAAAAATACCAAAAATATTTGAATTTTTACTACTGGCATATTATCTATAGTTTAAGTAATTGTCTTTTTAGAATATAAAGTTTGTTGTTCAATAGTGTATATTGCATATTTTCTCTGTGGGTTTGATAATCGGGGCTTAAGCAAAAAGTTCTATATTACTTGATAACGATACGTATACTTGCGTAGTATCCAATATATATATATATATATATATATATATAAATTGAAAAGTTAGATTCTTATGTTCTTCAGGATCAAGTTTTTGGTGCTCTTGCAAGATAAGAAAATATAAGTAAAAATATAATTAAAGACATTGTCATATTATTGCATATAAACAGTTCGCGATCAGTTATTACAGAGCAAAATCCCGCTAAAGTCCGCCAAATTCGTCTTGAACCGTGCAAACTGCTATCGGCGTCGTCGGCGCTTCCAAAGGTGTTGTCAGCGCCATGGTCAGTTTAGGCGCCATAGGCCAAAATCGTGTCATTTCATTTTCTTTTTTTTTGTTCAATTTAATTCCAAATTTTCCTCTAATAACAATATTTGTTTTAATTTATAATATATAAAATTGTTTATGATTATTATCTACTAATATATAAAACACTTATCAAACAAAATACTAATATATAGATATGTTTTTATATATATGAGTTGTCTCCCACGAAGCGCTTGGTTTAATGTTGTCAGTCCGACGTACCATTTGTTTAGTTGGGTTGACTTAACATTAAAAATTCTTTAAATTCTGGTATGTACCCTTCATAATAATGTTTCAATCGATGCCCATTAACTTTAAATATCTTTCTAGTGTTAGAATCTTTAATAATAACAGTTCCATAATGATAGACTTTAATAACTTTCAATGGTCATAATCATCTGGATTTCAGTTTCCTGGAAATAATCTCAATCTTGTATTATATGACACACCAAAAATATATGCATTTTTAGACCCATATTTTATACTCATTTTTGATGATATTGCGCTTTAATGGAAGGTATTTTTATGTTTTCTTGCAGGTTGTTGATTTTTAAGACTTGTAGCAAAAACAATGGAATTTGGAGTCAAAATGACCTTTTTGAAGAAATACTTAGCGCCGACGGCGCTAGGAGCAGTGCTGATGGCGCAGAATTACAGAACAGATGGTGGATTTTACTCAACGCCGATAATGCCATTTGACAGAGAGCATATAATTAAATTACGAACCACTGACACTGACGACACCAATGACGGTTCAGACCTTGTTTCTAGAAGATTCGACCAATTTGGACGCTTTTTGAAGGGTTTTTGGATGCACCTATTGGAGAACTGACTCTAGGCACTATTTGAGGTCGAAATTGATCAGAAAAGGCACTCCTCTTTATTCCTCCTTGCTCATTTTCGCCACACCTCGCCTTCATACACTTTTTTCATCTTCATTCCACCATCATTCATGAGTCTATTAGTGATTTATCTTCCTACATTTCCTAAGAGAGGCTACAAGGGATTTGCTTTGAGAAAGAGTTTCAGATAAGTGTTGTTTGTTTATTACTGTTGTATGAACTTTCTTTTATATATGGAATTTTTGTTTTGTTGTTTCTTTCTCATGAAGTCTGAGTAGTTTTCTTTATCTTTATCCCTGCTCTGAGATATGGTGAAATGAAGATAATATGGATGTGCAAATATTGTATAAAATAACTTATGATTATTTTTCAACTCCAAACTTAATTAACTTTTCAATCTGGTCAATTGAATTGTTAAACATATGATTCGAGAAATGGAGTATGAGTTCTACAATAGAGTGAGGATCACATTTGATTCCATGAAGGAGTTTTTCCAATAATTAACTTTCGAATGACAAATAACTTGGATAATCAAATAAATGTAAATCGACAAAAACCTTTAAAAGATTATGCTAATCGATTATGCGATGAACTTCACTTCACTATTCAAAATCCTAATGTTGTTGCTAATTCATTTGAGCTTAAACCTGTTATTATCTAAATGGTGCAAAGCTTAAACCTGTTATTATCTTATTATCTAAATGGTGCAAAATAATCAGTTTGGAGGAACACCTACTGAAGATCATAACTTACAGCTTGCTAGTTTTCTTGAAATTCGTACTACTTTTAAATATGACGGAGTGTCTAATGATGTTGTTAGGCTTAGACTTTTTCCTTTTTCATTAAGGGATAAAGCCAAAGTTTGGTTAAATTGGTTAAATCCAAAGTTTGGTTAAATTCATTAGCACCTGGATCTATCAGAACGTGGGGAGAACTATCACAAAAAAACCTAGGCTAAATATTTTCCACTATTTTCCACCCTCGCTCGAAAACTGCCAAGCTTAGAAATGATATTACATCTTTTTGTCAGTTTGAAGGGGAATCAATATATGAAGCTTGGGAAAGATTTAAAGTTCTTCTTAGAAAATATCTACACCATGCTTTAGCAGATTGGTTAATAATTCAAACATTTAACAACAGATTAATATGATCACTTAGATCTATTTTAGATGTTGCTGATGGTGGATCACCAATGTCAAAACCATTTGATGAAGCATATTTTTTAATTGAAGAAATGACTACTAACAATTTTCCATGGTCCTCTGAAAGGGTAAATCCTAAGAGAGTAGCTAGTATTCATGATTCTGATGTAATGTTTGTTTTAGCATCTCAAATTGCTGTTATTTCAAAAAAGATTGATCAAGTTAGAGTGAACTATTCACAAACACCCCCAGTATTAGAGGAAAATTCACTATAGCAGATAATTGATACTCAATCATCTTATGAAAATTTAAATGCTATAAATAATCGAAATAACAATCCATATTCTAATTGTTATAACCCTGGATGAAAAAATCAATCTAATTTTAGTTGGAATAATTATAACAATTTGGTGAATCCCTCTAATTATCAATCTAATTTTAGTTGGAATAATTATAACAATTTGGTGAATCCCTCTAGAAATTTGAACAACCAAGGAAATCCTAATTATCGACCTTATTATCCTCCAGGATTTAACTCTATCCCTAACCCACCAGTTAAGGAAAAGAAGTTGACAATGGAAGAAGTGATGTTGAATAAGGGAAATCAAATACAGAATCAAGGTGCTGCTGAAATATTGAAAATCAATTAGGACAAATTGCTACAGTACTCAGTAACAGACCTTCTGGAATTCTTCCGAGTACTGTGGAAGTTAATCTAAAAAATCAAAATAAGGAGTAAATTAAAGTTATTCAATTACAAAGTAGAAAAGAAGTTGAAATAAGGATCCAAAGAGAAACTGAAGTTGATGAAGAGAAGGAAGAAATGGAAAGTGACCAAAATAAAAATGAACAAACACAAGGTCCTTTAGAAAAACCATTATTCCTCAAAGACTGAAGAAGAATAGAAGAATAATAAAGATAAATATTTTACAAAATTTTTAGAAATCCTTAAGACGTTAATCATAAACATTCCTTTTGTTGAAGCTTTGGAACAGCTTTGGAACAAATAGAAATTTATAAAGGATATACTAAACAATATGTGAAATTTATGAAGGATGTACTAAATATTTACAGATCATGAGAAGATCATGAGACAGTTGCACTCAGTGAAGATTGTAGTGCTATTATTCAGAAAAAGCTTCCTGAAAAATTAAAAGATCCTGGTAGTTTTACTATACCTTGCGCTATTGGTGAAAGGTCTTTTTTTTAAAAGCTTTATGTGATTTAGGAGAGAGTATCAATCTTATGCCTCTATCAATCTTTAAACGTTTAGATTTGGGAGAGATTTCCCCTACTAATGTAATTCTTCAGTTAGCTGATCAATCAATAACTTATCCAAAAAGAGTTATAGAAGATATATTAGTAAAAGTGGATAAATTTATTTTCCCTGTAGACTTTATAATATTAGATGTGGAGAAAGATAAGGAGATTTCTATTATTTTGGGGAGACCATTTCTTGCAACAGGGAGAGCTATGATAGATGTGCAAAAATATGAATTAATAATGAGAATTAATGATTAAGAAGTAACATTTAATATTAGCAAAAGCTATTAAATATCCTACAATAGAAAAAGATAATAAATGTTTCAGGATGGAAGCAACTGATTATCTGAGTAATGAGCAGTTTAAGAATGTGTTTGAAGACAAATTAAAGAAAGGAGATTTTTTTTTAGAACAAGGACAAGATAAAAGAAGAGGATTTGGATTATATTCAGGAGAAATTTGAAACTTTAGACTTGTTGCAAACAATAATTAAAAGCCTATTCCTTCAAGTATTAAACCACCTGAACTTGAACTGGAAATATTACCTGCTCATTTAAAAATATGAATTTTTAGGAGCGTCATCTACATTGCCTGTTATTGTATCTTTTGAATTAATTAAAATTCAAGAACAAAAATTAATAGAAATGTTTAAAAGATATAAAAAGGCTTTTTGATGGACTTTAGCAGATATTAAAGGAATTAGTCCTTCTATTTGTATGCACAGAATTTTATTAGATAAACAATACAAACTTAAAGTTGATCCTCAGTGGAGATTAAACCCAATAATGAAAGAAGTTGTTAAAAAAGAAATTTTAAAATGGCTAGATGTTGGAATTATATATCCTATTTCAGACAGTGCTTGGGTAAGTCCAATTCACTGTGTTCTGAAGAAAGGAGGAGTGACCGTTGAAGAAAACAAGAAAAATGAATTAATTCCAATAAGATAAGTTACTAATTGACAAATTTGTATTGATTATATAAAATTAAATATGGCCACCAGAAAAGATCACTTTCCTTTACCCTTTCTAAACCAAATGTTAGATAGATTGGCTCGAAATAAATATTATTTATTTTTGGATGGATATATCAGTTATCACCAAATTTCAATTACTCTAGAGGATTAAGAAAACAACATTTATAAGCCCATATGAAACATCTGTTTTTTGTAGAATGTCTTTTGGACTATGCAATGCACCTACACCATTTCAAATATGTATGATGTTAATTTTTAGCAATTTTATTAAACATGGAATGAAAGTGTTTATGGATGATTTTTCTGTATTTAAAACTTTGTTTGAATTATGTTTAAATAATTTAGAAAAAGTTTTGGAAGTATGTGAAAGAATCAACCTAGTACTAAATTGGAAAAAATGTCAATTTATGGTTGCAGGAGGTATTGCACTTGTGCATAAAATTTCTGAAAATGGCATGGAATTAGATCCTGCAAAAATTTAAGTTATTGAAAAATTACCACCACCGACTATGGTCAAAAGGGTAATAAGTTTTCTTGGACATGTTGGTTTTTACAGGCGCTACATAAAAAACTTTTTAAAAATAACTAAGCCATTATGACAACTTTTAGAAAAAGATATGAAATTCAATTTTAACGAGGAATGCATAAAAACATTTGAATTATTGAAAGAAAAATTAATCGTTGCACCTATAATAGTTCCACCTGATTAGGAAAATCCATTTCAAATAATGTGTGATGCTAGTGATAATGCTATTGAAGTTGTTTTAGGACAAAGGCACAACAAAGTTTTTAAGGTAATATATTATGCTAGTAAAACTCTAAATGATGCTCAAATTAATACTAGCTATTGTTTATGCCTTTGATAAATTTAGACCTTACTTAATTGAAACTAAATGTATAGTGCATACAGATCATTCTGCTATTAAATATTTGATGCAAAATAAGGATGCTAAACCAAGATTAATTAGATTGGTACTTCTGTTGCAAGAGTTTGATTTTACCATAGTTAATAGAAAGGGAAATGATAATCAAATAATTAATCATTTTTCTAGACTAAAAAGAGACAAATTAATTAATTTTGCAAATTAAGTTTTAGAAAATTTCTCTGATGAACAATTATATGGTATTGATGAAATGAATGTACCGCGGTATGCTGATATAGTAAATTTTAATGTAAGTGATATCTTACCATATGATATTAAAAATCCACATATAAAGAAATTCAGTTATGATTCAAAATTCTATTTTTAGGATGACCCAT
>NW_018165019.1:322732-326601 GCF_001263595.1 Phalaenopsis equestris | reverse complement strand
TGAGATTATGCATGAGAAAGATATTTGTATAATTTGTGCAGGTAACAGGTCGGATGTTGTTTTGGAACGAAAAAGAAAGTATTAAAGAGAATAAAGACAATTTTTTATGAATAGCACCTACGTCGACATCCTAGTATGCCCACGTCGAGCTAGCGCACTTGGGCCCAAAAGCCGGAGCACCCGCATTAGGTTAAAATGCCTACGTCCTTTTCGTGGCCCGCTAGCGCTCGATCATTACATCTTTGTTGCACTAGTTTCGTCATCGCAGCTCACCTGTGCCTGATTCGCTGAATCAATTTTATAAGGAATTTTCTTGTCTTTGTCGAGGTTCCCTTGTATGTATGCTCATAGAGATGACTCCAGGGCATCTTGGGCAGTTGGAGGCAGCAAGTGGAGAGATTTTATGGTGAGACATAATTCCCCCTTAGGGTTTTCTTCCTCTTTTTGGGTGGAAACCTACAGGGTTGTTTCTCCTTCTCTTTTCCTCTTGTTTCTTACTGTTTGTGAGAGGTTATTGTATGAGAGAGGGTTCATCTACTATTGGGTAGAGGACAAGTGATTATTGTAAGTTTTACAACTCTTTATTTCTTGCAACAATAATCTGCATGGATTTCTTATCTATGGTTATCTCTAATATTTGTCAGTAAATCATCTTTTATGTATCTATGATGTAGGGCTAGTGGTTTTTCCATGATTTTTTGAGATATTTTCTTAATAGCGTTTCTTTGAGCTTTCACGCCTTTATGCCGGCTATTAACCTTTAGGAATTGATTTACTCTTAATTTGGCCAATTAGAATGTTAAAATCTTTCATGATCTATGACTTATACCCGTCCCATAGTGGAACAAATAGGTTAACAACATAATTCCGATAGACTAGGCATATAGGCATATTCTAGTAGGGTTCTGCAACTTAGATAGATGATCAGAATAATTCTGAGAAATGCCAAAAGATTAAGCGAAACTTAACTTCATGGGTTTTTTATTCTTCTTTTGATCTAGGTATAGGCTTAAGAAGAAAACATATTCGTGGTTAAAAACTATCACGTAGGAACATTAAGAAAAATCATGAACCCGATGACACCCGAGTCACAGAGGCAAGACTCTCATCATTCTTGAAGAATACCAAGTTTCTCTTTGCTTTCCGTTTTCTACTTTCTGCGATCATGACTTATTTTCTGATAGGATGTTAGGATTTCAACCCTCTATTGTGATCATGCCAAAATAGGTTTACAAAGTTATTAAACTGTAGATTTTTCTGCCAGAATAATTGTTAGTCATTTCCTCGTGAGATCAACACACGGACTCCGATGCCGCATATTATTTGAAGTGCATATTTGAATGACTAACCGACTTATATCGAGGTAACTTTTTGGCTATCATCAATCATATTAAATTATGTAATTATAAGATATGTTTTATTTGCACCCTTCATTAGAAGAAGGTTTTCCCTTCACCTTGACAGATAACACATTTAGATGTCAGCATTGACTATGTAATTGCTTTGCCCCCTCCATGTATGAGATCTTTTCTTGGCTTGGTTGTGGCACTCCTGAATATCAGAGATACTCTATCGTATACTTCTATATGTTATGATAAGAACCAATAATGCAAAACCGCAACCAAAATCACAGTCAACCCTAATCACAACCACATCCCATATAACCCAACCAAATAACTCTAATAGCGGCCCATATAACCTCAACCATAACCATCAAAGACCAACAAACCACACCAACAACCAACAACCAATAACTAACAATGCAAAACCATGACTACACCCACAGAGAACGACCAACAAAGACAACTAAATCACACGCACAACGAAAACGGAAATGTAAAATGACAACCAACACCAAGCATTAAAAATTTCGAAGACGGGGGAGAAGCCATAAACCAATAATCAAACTCGCCAATAAATATAATATACAGAAATATAGGAATGTGGAAATCCGACAAGAGAGAAAAAAAACGAGAAGCACAAATTACAACCATAGAAAAAAGCCTGTGTGGCCGTAAACCAAAGAATATCATTCTAGTACGTACAAAGGGGCGGCAATGAAGATGAGGGAAAAGCCAAAACTAGCAACAGCTATAGCCTAATCCCGGATGATTGCGGCGAAGGTGAGGCAGAAGAAAATAACACGGGTAATATCGTGGATATGCATGATTTTTTGAAAAAGACAAGGGGCAGCAATGTCATTTCTTAACGAGGCCGCGACGCGTCTTGCGGCACCGAGCCTTACACCAGTGTGTAGAGTTTCACTGTTTTGGTAACGAGATTTCGCGAAAAGAGCCTAATAAGCATGCTCCCAAATGCACGCAATATGCCAGCTAAAATGTCCTCCTAAACGCACTCTTAATTGTAAGTTGTCCTACATCACATGCTGCCATTGCTCTAACCTTTCTTATTTATATTATTTTTATCTATTCATTTTATTAGTGCATCCTACACCTTTGTTGTACAAACATAAGAAAAATTATTAAGTGCAGAATCTGGATGCATTTGGACCATGTAATATTCTCTCAAAAAATAGACACTCATATCTATTTTCATAACAATACCACTAACAAATGTTTAATTAAGAAAGAGATAGAAAGAGGCACTAAAAGGGACTAGGTGGAGGGAGGGTTGGAATGAGCATATAGTGACTAAGATTCATGGCATAAACGTAAAGAGAAAGAACATATATTTGACATCATAAATATTCACTAGATAAAATTTGACAATAGAACTTGCATAGTGCTTAAAAAGAAATATATTAGTTAAAAGGCAACAAAGTGAATAAGGCGCCGGAAGACCTTCAATAAATCCTTCTTCTTCTATAGGGAGATGACCATTCCAAGCAAAACATTTTCACAAAAAGCTCAATACAAAACCTGACAATCACGAAAAATACTGCATTTGCAAATGCTTACAGCTAATGCTTGATTTATCTAGAGTTTCTAACTTGCACAAGAAACTTTTGAGGTGGGAAGTTTCATAGTAGATACACGTTTAAACTTCTAATTTGTTTTGGGAACATCAACCTTAATCTGATGGCTTTAACTTTCGCTTTTTTCAAGATTATATCGAAAACTAGAGGATAGCTCGAGCATAGATGAGAACAGTGACTGCAAATTGGAGAAAAGGAGAACCAAAGTACTAATGAATGAAAATCATCTTCACATAGGACACAATATTCTGAATGAATCCAATAACATAGTTACAAACTTTCCAAATCTTGAATTTGAAAGAGCAAGAACGAATGAAAATCATGGGTTTGTCCACAACATTGTGCACCCAACCATTATAAAAATCTAAAATTCATACGTCATTGGCACTTATGAAATGGAAATAGCATAGCAAAAAATGCAGCCGCAAAAAGAGAAACAAAAGAAACATCAGTTCAGCACCAAAGGAACAAGAAAACTCTACCAATCAATCCTGGCCCTTCTTCTCCTTCTCGCATTCCTCCAACTCGTTCAGCCACAAATCAGCAAACTCACAATCCTTATATTTCTCAAACCAAGGGCCACCCATTGTATAATGAATCGCCTTCGGGAAGGTACTGGGATCATTCTCCACCACTCGATTGTGCCCAACAAGAAAATTCCAAACAAAAGGCACGGATCCAATCTCCTCATCCTCAAGCCACCGGAACCGGTGAAGAAACGCCCCTGTTTCTGAACTCACAATCTCCGGCGTCAGAATCCGATTCTTCCGATGACCGCAATTGTAAAGAACCATAGAAGACCAGTTCTTCCGCGGATAGACCGTCTGGACAGCGCCGTCCATCTTAGTGGTCTCCTTAGGAGCATAATCATGGTGCACACACATCACGGCGAAGCGATCGTCGATTAGAGCGACGAGATCGGCCACATCGGCGG
>NW_018165019.1:310124-317079 GCF_001263595.1 Phalaenopsis equestris | reverse complement strand
TGAACGATTTACATGCATTGATGAATGTAATGGAGATGGAGAGGGAGGTTGAAGACGACGATGATGCTCTCATGGCGAGAGCCGAGATCGATACAAGCGCTCCTTTTCGGTCCGTGAAGGAAGCCGTTTTGTTGTTTGGGGAGAAGGTCTTGGCTGGGGAGATTGCTAATAAGCTCAACGAGGTAGGCTCCAGACTCTTCTTTCTCTGTTATTTTCAAAAGCTTTTTAGCACAACTTAAAATCTTATGTCTAGTTAATCGGATATGTTGATGCCGGCGTGGATTGCATCATGTCATGTTCAACAGTGTGGTGTGATTCATGCCGTCATCTAGTAGAAATTATTAGATGTGAATTCCATTGTACTTGGGTTGTATTGGTTGTTTAAATATAACCAATACAACATCAAAATCCGCTCCTTGCACCTAATAATTTTTTGTCATCCACACATCCGTCGTCTGGATGTAATATTTTCTTCATCAGTTACCTAATTAAATAAATTTTGTATGTTTATCAATATAGTATTATATAAATATTAATTTTCAGAGTAATTTTGTATAAATCTATATTTTTCCAATTTTGCTACGGATATTTTTGTACATGTTAGCTTGATTGTAGTTTACTGAAGCATTATGGAAGAGTAGGAATTACATGCAAGCATAAAACTTGGGAAAGGTTATCACTTGCAGAGTTTTCAACCCAAAAACAGAAGCAATAAAATACTGTTTTTTTTTAAGCAAATTTAGAATCTATGCCTGTTTGCTTAAATTGTTCTAACACAATAAGGTTCAGCTAGCCACAAACAAGAAATAGAGAACAAAATCTGTAAAAAAAAAAACAAAAAAAAAAAGAATAAATCAAATTGATTTAAATATTTCACCAGATTTTCTTCTCTCCTGCTTTTCTGTAAAATCAGATGAGGGTGACAGGAAACAGGAATGAGCAGAGCGGCTCTCGCTTTGCCTCCCTTGCAGCAGAACTAGAAGAAACAAAACAAAACCTTGAGAAAGCAGAAGAAGAAAGATTAGAAATGGCAAACTACCTCACCTCTCTGATACAAGAGCTAGAGGA
Source organism: Phalaenopsis equestris (assembly GCF_001263595.1). Taxonomy (NCBI): domain Eukaryota; kingdom Viridiplantae; phylum Streptophyta; class Magnoliopsida; order Asparagales; family Orchidaceae; genus Phalaenopsis; species Phalaenopsis equestris. Next base: position 316,011 of record NW_018165019.1, on the reverse strand, counting down.
AACAAAGACAGAGCTCAAACAACTGAAAGCTAGAGATTTGGAGAAGCCAAGCATAGATCCAGAGATTGAAGACATCAAATTTGTAGAAAATACAACAGAAATTGAGATCGAAGGACCAGTAGTCAAGGAAGATATTGGAACTCAAAGAAAGAAGTATGTCAAATTCGCCAACCCACCATCTCTGGCAAGAGTCATGAGCACCGAGGAGCAAGTTTTGGATAGAAAATTCTCGATTGGAAGGGAAACATTACAGATGAGAAACAAACAGAAGAAGAAGAAGAAGAAGCCACTTCTGCCTTTAATCGTATCGGTGTTTTTGAAGAAGAAGAAGAGCCAGCAAGGTGAAGCACCAGTTCGAGCTCATGGGATGCAGACAGCTGTATGAACATTTGGTTTGCTGCAAAGAGATTATAGTGAACATATTCTATTGAAATAAGATGAAAGTAACATTTGTTTCTTCATAAATAATTGTGTTTGAGGAAGATTGGGTTTTTTGCTAGCATAAGCATTGATTTGGCTGATAAAATCAATTTGATCAAATGCAAATTTTCACTTAGATTTTGAATAAAATAACTCGAGTTTGAATTTGAAAATTTTTATAAGTTATTTTAGATTACAATTTAAAATCTTATGTCTAGTTAACCGGAGATGTTGATGCCGGCATGTATTGCATCATGTCGTGCGTTCAACAGTGTGGTGTGATATGCCTATCATCCAGTAGAGATTACTAGATGTAGATTCTCTTGTACTTGGGTTGTATAGGCTGTTGAAATATAACTAATACAACATCAAAATCCGCTCCTTGCACCTAATAATTTTTTGTCATCCACACATCCGTCGTCTGGATGTAATATTTTCTTCATCAGTTACCTAATTAAATAAATTTTGTATGTTTATCAATATAGTATTATATAAATATTAATTTTCAGAGTAATTTTGTATAAATCTATATTTTTCCAATTTTGCTACGGATATTTTTGTACATGTTAGCTTGATTGTAGTTTACTGAAGCATTATGGAAGAGTAGGAATTACATGCAAGCATAAAGCTTGGGAAAGGTTGTCACTTGCAGAGTTTCAACCCAAAAACAGAAGCAATAAAATACTGTTTTTTTTTAAGCAAATTTAGAATCTATGCCTGTTTGCTTAAATTGTTCTAACACAATAAGGTTCAGCTAGCCACAAACAAGAAATAGAGAACAAAATCTGTAAAAAAAAAAACAAAAAAAAAAGAATAAATCAAATTGATTTAAATAGTTCACCAGATTTTCTTCTCTCCTGCTTTTCTGTAAAATCAGATGAGGGTGACAGGAAACAGGAATGAGCAGAGCGGCTCTCGCTTTGCCTCCCTTGCAGCAGAACTAGAAGAAACAAAACAAAACCTTGAGAAAGCAGAAGAAGAAAGATTAGAAATGGCAAACTACCTCACCTCTCTGATACAAGAGCTAGAGGAAACAAAGACAGAGCTCAAACAACTGAAAGCTAGAGATTTGGAGAAGCCAAGCATAGATCCAGAGATTGAAGACATCAAATTTGTAGAAAATACAACAGAAATTGAGATCGAAGGACCAGTAGTCAAGGAAGATATTGGAACTCAAAGAAAGAAGTATGTCAAATTCGCCAACCCACCATCTCTGGCAAGAGTCATGAGCACCGAGGAGCAAGTTTTGGATAGAAAATTCTCGAATGGAAGGGAAACATTACAGATGAGAAAGAAACAGAAGAAGAAGAAGAAGAAGCCACTTCTGCCTTTAATCGTATCGGTGTTTTTGAAGAAGAAGAAGAGCCAGCAAGGTGAAGCACCAGTTCGAGCTCATGGGATGCAGAGAGTTGTATGAACATTTGGTTTGCTGCAAAGAGATTATAGTGAACATATTCTATTGAAATAAGATGAAAGTAACATTTGTTTCTTCATAAATAATTGTGTTTGAGGAAGATTGGGTTTTTTGCTAGCATAAGCATTGATTTGGCTGATAAAATCAATATAAAATCAATATGATCAAATGCAAATTTTCATTTAGGTTTTGAATAAAATAACTCAAGTTTGAATTTGAAAATTTTTATAAGTTATTTTAGAAATTGTTTGTTGAGTTTTTTATTCCAGTAATTATAATTGGGCCCCATAACTCTTGCTTGTACCCTTGTGACTATGTATACTGGGGAGACACACAAGAGGAAGCAGCTATGAAAACATCATTGTTGGAGAAAGAGATGGGGTCTATATGTCAGAAATGATTATATGTACTCAATTACAATGTTTCTTTCTCTTGTTGACTACCCTTTTGTTTTGGGATTGACCTTGTCCTAGACTTAGATTCTTAATATATAGATCTCACATACTCTATTCTTCACTCCCAGGGCTTCTAATAGGCCCTTAGTCAACTTGAACTGAACTAATTTGCATAAGCTTTTCTAAAAGTCCTATAAACTAGATTGCCTATATATGGGACTGACTTTTTTCATTAATTGACAAATTCTAAGATTGACTACCACCCCAAGTAAACCTTACGGATCAGAGTTGATAGGAAATTAATTGTTCTTATTTGATAGATTCTTGTGGTTTTTGGTAAATCCTAGCACTCATCTTCGTCTATGGGGACTTAGACTTACCATAGTACAAAAATATGGTTCTAATCTCTCTCTCTCTCTCTCTCTCTCTCTCTCTCTCTTTTAACTCAAAATAACTATATATATATATATATATATATATATTTATATTGTACATAGCAAAAATTTCACACAAATCTCAAAGGGATTGAGCAGTTAGGAATGGAAACCTAGGCGATCGAACTTTCAAACTAAAGAACTGGATGCCTACATACCGATAGACGACCAACCAATCAACAAACCTGGTTGACAAAACAATCGACTGATGATCCTCTCACCAAAATGAATCGACTTTCTTTGATCAACTGACCAATCCCTTCGGCGTAATCAAACTAATATATATGATCGATCAACATGACCGATCAAATCAAAACTGATCTAGATAAGTCAGTTGGTTGTTTGGTTTGTGTTGTTGGAAAACAACTGATTTGTAGTTGTTTCTAGATAAATGATCATTCTACCTCTGTGCATTAATGTTGTTTGCAACAGAACAGTCATAGCAATATATTTGATACTGGAGAAGCAAAAAATCAATTCATAACAATATAAAAAATAATATACACACTTTACTTAACAGTGAGTATCAATATTGCTAAAAAAATAAAAAATTATAATAAAAAATATGTTAATATTAATTTTAAATTACAGATGTCGTATGTCACGAGTTGCACCGTTCGCCGAGGATATCATCCAATCTCGATCACTATCGACAGTGAAATCTATTGAATTGTCTGCCCACTGAAAGAAGTCACACTTCTTTATGATGCCCCGCGGGCAGCTGTAGAACTATCTCTCGCATTTATGTGCTCGACGTGACGTCAATCAGGAAGTCTGTAGTCCGCAATTGCAGAGCACTCGCCGGGGGTATCTGAATTCCTGGAGCTCATCTTTCCTAAATGATTCAAAAGACAATTCATTAGTCATAACATAAGTTGAAATTATTAAAAAAACTAATTAATTACAATTTTTTGTGGGTGTGAGGTCTCAGAGAACTTAGTATATTAACCAACGAATTTGTCACTACAAGAAGACATCAAACCTTGTAAAAAAAAAGAATTCTTAGTTCTCTTTAGCTCACTTAATACCAAGCTCGTATGTGTCATGTATGCATGAAAAATGTCATTTAGAAGTACCTCAAAAAAAGAAAAGAGGAACTTGATTGCTTTTATCAAGATTTTACCTGTGATACCAACCAACAACAACTAACAGATCATCCAAAAGTACCTTAAAAACCCCAGCATCAAAAAGAAAAGAGGAACTTGGTTGCCTTTATTAGGATTTCACATGTGACGCCAATCAACAATGACTAACATGTCATCCATGAGAACCCACAAGGTCGAACATCTCATCATGAGCCACATAAACCAAAAAAAATCTACGAAAAGAATCAAAAAATGAGAAAAAGTAATTACAAACAGCATAAAACTTCTCATATCTAAAATATCAATAGTACACTACATACTACAATTGTCTCACCCTCAGACACAACACAATCACAGCCCAAGGCAACCACTACACAATCACACCCCCAACTCTCAAACAACCATAGCTCAAGGCCACCAGAACCCACGGACCACCACAAGAGAAGTCACCACACCACATACTACAACCACCTCACCCTTAACACACAACACAACCATAGCCCAAGTCAACCACAACACAACCACACCCTCAACACCCAACACAACCACAACCCAATGAAACCACCACCCACAAGTCACCATAAGAGAAGGCACCACACCACATACCATAGCTACCTCACCCACAGCACACAACATAACAAAAGTACAAGGCAACCACAACACAACCACACCCTTAGCACCCAACGCAACAACAGCCTAAGGCTATCACAACCTACAGGCCACCACAAATGTAAGGCACCACATCACATACCACAGTCACCTCATCCTCTGCACACAACAAAACCATAGCCCAAGGCTACTACAACCCACAGACCACCACAAAAGAAGACACCACACTACATACCACACCCAAGGAAACCACACCCTCAACACTCAACAAAACACAACCTAAGGCCACCACAACCCACTGACCACTACAAGAGAAGGCAACACACTACATATCACAACCATCTCGCCCTCAACACATAACACAACCACAACCCAAGGCAACCACAGACTCAAAACTCAATACAACCATAGCCCGAGGCCACCACAACCCACAAACCACCACAAGAGTAGGCACCATACTACATGTCATAACCACATCACCTTCAGCATTCAACACAACCACATTCCAAGGCCACCACAGCCCACAGGCCACAACAAGAGAAGACACTACACCACATACCACAACCACCTCACCCTCAACACACAACACAACCACAACCCAAGATAACCACAACATAACCACGCCTCATCACTCAACACTACCACAACCCGCATGCCGACACAAAATAAAGCTCCACACCACATACCACATCCACCGAAACATTGATGTCTACAAATCAAGCACACTCTATTTTTCAGCACAACCACACAAACGTCTCACAACAAAATCCAAATGAGAAACCCAAAAATCACACAAAGAAACCATTCCATCAAAAATCACCAATATTATTACTTCCATAGCACCACAACCAGAGATCTTAGGGAGGAGGAGGAGGAGTAAGGCAACGCTCAAGAGAAACACATGAGAGGGAGAGAACCGCGAGAGGAATCGAAAGAGGCACCTAGGGCCGAAGAGACGTGAGAACGGTCGAAAGAGCCACGAGATGAGGGCGGCCACGCATACATTATTCTCTGAATGCGGGTCGAGGGGACGAACCTGTGATCGCGATAAGGTATCTCATCGCTGAAAGCAAAAGCCTACACCTTCATTTTCAAAACGCACTGCAGCAAATAAGCTGCTCCAAACGGACCCTTAAACAACTTGAAGAATTCAAATTTACCATATTTTAAGCTTTTAATTATTTGTATAAACCTCTCATGGTGCTTCTGTAATTTGCTTGATCTATATGTGCTTAGATTTGTATAAACCATTCTCAATCTTTTTAAAGAGCGATTACAATTACTTCATTACTTTCCAAGACCTCACCCCTTACAAATAAAACTCTCTACAATAGCATCACACTCTAAATATTGCTAATGATCAGTGTGAGCATCTATGAAGCATCTATCTAACCAAACAATATAGTCAGCTATGTAGATCAATCTAATCCAATTGGTTTAAGATCTAGATAGGGTAAATTCAGAAACTATGGTTTTTCTGTGTGTATGATTAAGACAAATACACACAATCTATTGTTTTATAATCTACTG
>NW_018165019.1:298575-309527 GCF_001263595.1 Phalaenopsis equestris | reverse complement strand
GCCCGCCTATCTAATTATTTGGACATAGAATTTTCTCTCTAATCACGAGATAAGGATGCTTCAAACTTATTACTTAAGTTTAATCGGAGTATGCTATTGTAACGAAAGGTGTTTTGGTAGAAATTCGTTTAGTTTTATGAGTAAGTTAAGGCCATCTTTTCATGGGAATATCACAAAATTTTCTTTATTAGTTTAAACATTCTAATTAAATTTTAAATAAAATAAACTTATGCTCATTAAATTTCATTATGGATAAGTAGCAATTAAATTTTTGATTCTCATCCAATGCATAATCTAACGCTATCAGGGGCGGAATTAGATTATGTTTAAGGCGACCAATTGCTTATGATTTTTCTATGTAATTAATAAAATTTAGTATGCTTCTCTTGTGTGATTTTAGGCTGAAAGCTATCAAAATTTTATCAAAATAATCCAACCCAATTTGTTTTTTTCAAAAATTGATTTTGGAAAATAAGACAATAGCTTCCCTAAAACTGGCAATAAAAAGAGGTTTAACATGCGGTTTAAGAGAAAAGCAAAAAAAACTTCAATCATGAAGTGGTTTTCCACTGATTAACTATTTCAATATAATACCTTATTATTTCCATAATTGCATCTTTGTCATGATTCATTTAAATTTTCCCTTACATTGTTAATAATTTGAGACTTGTTATTTTACAATCATTACTTAACGAGACAAAATCTTTTTGTTTCATTAGTCTCTAATGAATAAAATTTAATTATTGCCAACACGACAAGAGCTTCCTTAAAACAAGTAAGAAGAGAATGTAGTTGAAGAGCAACAATCCAATTATGAAATGTGTTCCCTTTAATTAACTATCGCATGATTAGAAGCCTACCAAAAATTTGTTAATTATATATAATATTTTTATTATTTTTATATTTACTTTCACCTAAATTATGCTTTACGTAACAGACTAATGGATCATATGTTATTACAATAATGTTTCCATTTTTTGTATAGTATTTTTTTCCTACAAAACATACATGGGTGATGATTACATTTTGATCTCGAGAGATATTTGACATTCTCTCATTTGTCACGTTATGGCATGACATGTAAATAATATTATCTTTGGTGTATTACTCTGATGACGCCACATTTCTCCTTCTGTTCTTTACGCAATTCGTTGGTTTACTTCTCTGTTAATCTGTTCGGTCATGGATGAGTTCCGTAAAAGACTTGTTATGGAAGAACTCTCAATTACTGAATAGAAACTCATCAAGAAATTTTTTATCGAAAATAGAGTTAAGATCCCATGTAGTATTGAGAATCAATTACGGATGATTAAAAAATTTGGTCACAAATAGTTAGGGTAAGGCTATTAATATTAACGATGAAAACAACCCGTAGCTTCTTTATTTTTTTTTTTTGCATCTTATACATTTTTTTTAGCATTTACATACATTCCACACATTTCTTATAATACATTTATACATCAAACACACATTTAAGCTTTTATATTTATATACATAAAACTCAAATCTTTAACATCATATAAATATTACCACAATCACTAATTTTTTAAAAGTAGAATATATTTTAACATGCATAAATTTAGATACCAAGGTGTTGTAAATATACTTTAGGGGTTAGATGTCTAAATGAATAAGAATTCTGCGCTTTATAGTACATGCAAATTGTTGTATGGCTTTAATTTTTCGAAGTTATTTAGTTTTTTATTTCATAAAGTTTTTAGTAGCAATCATTCAAAATTCTAAATATAACATTTTGGTCACACCTAAACTTCAAATTTACATTTGAACCACTCAAGATTTTATTTTCCCTTCCAAAAAAATCTCACTAGAGTCTAAGGATGTTATTTTGGACCAATTCAAGAAAAAACTAATTAAAAGAAATTTAGATACTTCTAAATAGTAGCTAATCATAATTGTTAGGTATGGCTTACATACCATATAAGGGACAGATGCTAGAGCGGAATGGAGTGAGCCAGCGGAGCGGAACGAGTGAGCGTAGCAGAGTAAGTCAGCGGAGTGGAGTGGAAGCATTTGTCCAATCGGGAGAGTTTTGTTATGTGGGTTGAAGGTGCGGGGGAAACACCCTTACGATACGGTACTAGAGTAATTTTATAATTACATATTGTACTCCAGGGTTATATATATGTCTGTTTGTAACCCTAGAGATTATTTTCTGTATTCTGTACTTTTTTTTTTATTCTGTACTTTTTTTTTCTGAATTGAAGGAAAACCTTCGTTTTGCTCCCAATGACGTAGACATCTTTGTCGAATCTCGTTAAATCTCTGTGTTTTCTTCTGAATTTATGCCGATTATTATTTTTCTTCGCCCAAATTTTTCAAGAATAACTTAATTTTTTATACCCTTACATAACTTCAGCCTAAACAGAACTGAAAATTAAAAAAAATAATAATAATAAAAGGCAGGCTTCAAAAACTAAACGATTATTTAAAAGACATAGGAGTCTGCAGTTTTAAATGGAGGACAAAACAATGGCTTCCGCTGTAGAAAACAGGAAGGAGAGAGAAAAGAGATTTGAAGAAGCCATGAGAACAAGCACGACCTGCATGCCAAGAAAAAGTAAAAGGGTCTCTCGGCCGGCCTCGCCGACATCAGTCTTGTCGCGGTTACGCGAGATGTTCATGAAGCTTGTCATGTTCTCGGCCTTATCGAGAGCCGACGGCGGTGGTGGCGGTGGAACAAGGAGGTCCGGCGCCGTGTCGACGGCGGGTACACCGCATTCGCAGCGCCAGTTGGATTTGTATCAGATGGAGGCGGTGGAGGAATGCATTGAGTTCTTTAGGAAGTCGGCTTCGCCTAAGGTGAAGGGTGCGGACTGATGAGGCTGGCGGGGAAGCCAAGCTGGGTGATTTTTTATTTTATTATTTGTGTATGTAAATTATATTTGCCGATTAATATATAATTATGACTTCGTCGTCCAATAAATTTCTTTTAAAAATTGCGTTTATCGAAATGGCAAAAATTTACCCATCTTTACGAAGTTGCTCTCCTAAAATTATACACACACATATATGTGACAGTGTGCCGTGTTTATGATTATTCTTATTTTCTTTGGGCATTTATATGCATATCACACTATATTTATATATTTACATGTTCAATTCCTAAATTTTCATACATACATGTATACATAAATACACACATATATATATATATATATATATATATATAGCACTTCAATTTTTCAAAACTTATCAAAAGAATCATTATGATTAATGTTTTTAAATTGAAAGAAAACATTTTACACAGATTTTAATATTATAATATTACAATTATAATATTTAAATTGGGGGCACTATGTAAATATATGATAATATGTGATATGCATGTAAGTTTTTACAACTTACATGCGGCATATGATTTTTATTTCTTTTCATTCATTTATTATTTACAGAGAGCAATTAGTGTCTTTTTGGGCAGCTGAAGCATATTAAAAAGTGGATGTGCAGCTGCTGAATAATAATTTGAACTTTAAAAAATTATGTTGATTATTACAATTTTTTTTTTTTAAGTTAGACCTCAACTTAAAATTTGTCACCGCAGCTAATTAGATGTGATAGAAAAATACAGAGTTCAACGACATTTTTCAAACAGATAAAACTGAGTACAATGGTTTAAAAAAATCATTATAAAAAAATATAATTTTTAAGTTATTACAATTTTTTTTTTTTAAGTTAGACCTTAACTTAAAATTTGTCACCGCATCTAGTTAGATGTGATAGAGAAATACAGAGTTCAACGGCATTTTTCAAACAGATAAAACTGAGTACAATGATTTAAAAAAATCATTATAAAAAAATATAATTTTTAAAAACTTAATTTAAAAACCGATGAAATCCGTGGCAAAGCTACCGATCAACCGATTTAGGATAAATATTTCTTTTTAAAATTTCGTAGATTTCAGTGCATGATGGACTTTCGAGCTAAGTTGTTCTGAAATTTCTTAAGGATATAATATTAAATTTTAAGAAATTCATATTATTGACTAAATTTAAAAAAAAATTAATATTTAGAGAGATTGAAGAAAAATTATTATTAAACAATAGTTAATATTTCTTATTATAAAAATTTAGAATAATATTTTTGTTGTTAGAAACATGAATACAAAGTATTGAAGGGTAGGAACATAAATCTTCCTAATATATTATATAAATAAGTATTAAATATTAAACTTTAAATATTAAGTACATAAGAATTGTGTAACATATGTAATAAAACTATTTTTTTATATTATGATTGTAGTATTAGGATTCATTATATAATTAAAAATAATTTCTATTTTATGTTTTTTGGCTAATGTTTGCAATTAAATATATCTCTAGAGTAATTTGCGCTCTTTGATTATTTAAGATAGAATGTAATATATGTTAATGAATAATAGCTATATATAAAATATTAGGAAGATTTACAAAATAAATTAAGCATTTATATATCTATATTGGCAAATCACAGTTTTATCCCAATTTTTTTAACAAAAAAAAAAAAAAAAAAAGCAATCCTACCTTAATCAGATGTGGGGACAACGGTCGCGATGCAGCGGAGGATCGGACCTCCGCTATATCGTTGCATCACGTCCGTTGTCCGCACGTCCAGACTCCGGACATAAAAAGTTATGTACCCTTAATGGACAGCTCAGCTACCGATTTTATCTGTTTCAAATTTAACATTTTAAAATACTGTTTTTTTTTTTTTAAATGGTTTCTTAAACAATGTTTTATAAAACTTGCTACGTGGGATGCATGTACCTTGGTGATCGAGTCATGTTAAATAAATAAGCCTAAGGGGCATTTTGGTAATTACTTTATTTGAGGTTGTTTTGGTCTCATATTTTTTAGAGCGGCAAAAATAATCTCTAAATTCTTTAAATCGGGGCTGAAGTTGTCTCTATGCTCAACTATTATAATGAAATTTTAAAATAATCGGAAACTATTTTAACCCTTCGATAAAGTCTAGGACTATTGAACATAGGAATGTGGAAAGATTGAACATAGGGTATATTGTTACCAACATTATTTTGTGAGCATCACCAATTATGAGTTTGAGAAATTAATAAAAATAATGATTTCAAAAGCTAAAATTAAGAAAAGGGCAAATTTGTACAATGAGGGCGTATTTGAGGCCTTGTAGGGGATACATTCATTAATTAGCATAGATTAAAGAGATGGACTGAAACACCCACAATTGTTCTCAAGTATTGTAGGCAGTTCCTCCCAACATGACAAGTCCAAGTATATCACATGATGTGTGATAAATGTTTTTATATCTACAAAAGATGAAGCCTTTCACGAATTGTTTATGTTTGGAGTAATAATTATTTGCATTCAAACAAAAAATTGTTAATTCCTAAAGAAAGAGCCATGTTGTTACTTTGAAAGCATATTGACTATAACACATATAATTTTTTAGCCTATAAACAGGCGTGAAGAAGAGGCTAAAGGAGGAGTCTTCATCCCTGCCTAGCAGGTGATTTGAGATTTTCCATACGAAGAAAGTCCTAGCAGCTGGCGAGCAACCTGATCATCTTTCGTGTTGTGGTGTAGAAGAAAGTTGGATTTGTTTTATTATTATTATTTTTTTGTAATAAATGCAAATGATTTTTGAACTTATAAATAAGCATGAAGGAAAGGCTGAAGGTGGAGTCTCCATTCTTGTCTAGTACATGATCTGGGATTTTCCATATGCAGAAAATTGTCCCCATCCTATGTAGCAGGCGAACAACATGATCATCTTTGTGTTATGGTGTAGAACAAGTGCATTATTTCAAAAGAACCTTTATGTAGATAATAATTTATTATTTGATCTAGCAAAGGTAAATGTGAAAATTATAAAGAACAAAAAAGTTCTTTTATTTTACAGTATATTTATCAACAAATTATTAGCATATTCTCACCAGTTTGCTAAAAGGGAAGGGAATAATATACATGATAGAGATAATATTTGCTCTTCTATTTAATGAATCGTGAAAGAATGTGAAAAGAAAGTCTATTTGATGGCTTGTTAATAACAAAAAAAAGAGGTAGATTAAAGTAATAAATTTTAGAATAAAATAGTACCTCTAGTGTATTATTATGAAAATTATAAATAAAAACAAAGATTTTAGTGGAGAAATCTCTAAGCAGAAAAATATCAAAATAAAAATTCTAACTCTAAAATGATGTAAAACTTAGAGGAATTAAATACTGATTTTAAGTCAATTTTAGTAATGACATAATATTTTGTCTTTTTTAGTGAGACATTAGTGATAGAGATGGGCTAATTTATTATAGATTTATCGATGGTAGAGTTGTTCTTTAGTAATGATATGATTTGTAAGATTCTTGAGGTAGAGAAGATTTTCATCAAGATACATGATGGAGTTGTAAGAACATTGGAAGGGGTCAAATAAATGTCAGCTTTAAAAAAGAATCTTATGTCTTAAACAGTTTGGAGTCTAACAGGTACAAAAAAAATTGTTAAAAATGTTTCTAAGAATGTATCATATGATTCTAACAATGATTAGAAAATGGTAATATTAACTTTCTTCATTTTAGTATATTCATACATGATGCATTAGTTTCTTCTTTGAATAATTTAGCTAAATTATGACACATAGATATTCTTGGGCATATGTTAGAGCGGGGCCTATTACAGTTGTATGAAATCTAGTTTTATTAGACCGGATGTTAATGCTTTGATTTTTTTTTTATTATAATTATGTTATGGGAAAGCTCATAAATTGAAGTTCCATATTAGTGCTCATATGACCAATGACATTTTGAGCAAAATTCATTCTAATTATGAGATCCTATGAATTATAAGGTGGATCTAAATATACATTTATCCATATAAATATTCTACTAAAGAAGGCAGGGTTAATATGCTTAAATAGAAAAAGTAATATATGTAAGACATTAAAGAGGTAGAAGACCACAATTAAGATAAAGAGGCAAAAGAGCATGGGATTGAGGACTAGCAACATCTTAAAATTCATGCTTTTGATTCTAGACTTTAATTATAAAAAAAAAAAAAACATAATTATGCATTAAACTTTAATGGAACATAATTATGCATTAAACTTTACTTTAATGGATGCATGTATCAAAATTGACTGGTAAAAAGATTATAATGCTAGTTTGAACAAAAGTTTTATGATAGAGAATATCCATATGCCATGTTTCTTAAATGAATAAGTTTCTTAATTATAACTATCATTTTGTGGAGGACTCGAATGTGATATGGTGAGGTTAGCCTAATTTAGCTCTAAGAGTGTTTGATTGTCGTTTATAAGCTAATATAAAAGAGGGTAAACTTGAACCTTAAGCTAAAAAGTACAACTAATTTGTGTTATGTCTACAAAAGTTCAAATATTATGTTTTTTATATTTGTTTTAGATTTAATAATCCAAATTTTTCTAAGAAGGTCGGGTTGATGAATGAAATATACCTATCATATTTGAAAAACATGGCCCATAATACCTTGGAGAGCAATAATACTTACGGGATTTGAATTAAGTTTGTTTAAATTTAGCTTATTTATATTTACATCAATTTAAGAAGAAATCTCACAACCAATATAAAATATTAAGATTTTCTTAGACATTTAATTTTTAAGAGTATTAATACATTATGGCATTTTTTTCTTTTTTTGAATTTAATATGACCTAAGCTAGAGAGAAGATGTTGGAATTTTGAATTAAACTTGACCGAACTAAGACACTTGATATATAATAAAGTAAAGCATTGGAAAAATTCTAGGGCTTGATGTGTATAAAATTTGTTGATATATTCATGTGTTTTTTTCATACTTTTTATGTATCATTTTTTACACTTTTTCGGGCCATATGTAATGTTATTTGCAACATACAGAGAAAATTCAGGACTTGAAGTGCATAGAGAATATAATGGGCTAAATCAACTGACAAGCACCTTAGTGCTTAGCACAGGTCCTATACATGAAAAATCCAAAGAATATGATATTCCAGAGCTCAAAGCTAAGTGCAAGAGGAACAACACCTTGGAACAACTCAAATAGATGTCCCAGCACCTGATACAACTAATTCCAGCAAAAAATACAGAGCACGTGACATTCCAATGCCAGTCTCAAATGCCCCAGTGCCCAGTACCAATGTCGTTGCATCATAACTGACAGTGCTCCGGCTCTCGAATCGCTACATTGACGATTCTGAGTTGCAAATCTAGCTTCTCCGCATCCTATATCAATGCCCTGATACCACCACACCAGCACTACTCCAACTCTCATTGACTTGAAGGACATATTAGTTATTAATTTGACAATTAGACTGAAGAAAGGCTTAAAATCTCTCAGTAGGCACTTTCGTACATGGACACACACTATTGGATAAACGATACTCTTTTGAGAAACACCTCATATACCCTTGGAGCATAAAGGAGATATTAGAGTGTGTAGTGTAGGATTTGTGCAGGAGCGATTGTGAGTTAAAGTTTTATCATTTCTTTGTGTGTGAGTGAAGAAAAGCGTGATTGTAATCAAGCGAGAAAGGCTTTCTAGTGACGATCAAGCCTTAGGAATATTGATTTCTTTCTATCGGGCTTTTCATTCTTTACTCTTATATTTTGGTTTGATTTATTAAATACAAGTTATGTTTTATTTCAAATCATGCACAACACTTAAAATCTCTCTCTCCATAAATTGCAATACAAGGCTTATATTTTCTTCTTATAATAAAATTACTCCATTTATTTCAAAAAAAAAAAAAAAAAAGAGTAGTTACTATGATTAACAAACTACTCTTAGAAGATGAATGGTCAATAGACCAAACAATTCAATCTCCCAACTTTAGTAAAGTTAACATGGATGGATGTAGACATTCCTTTTAGTGTTGTTGATAGACACCATAACATGAATTTGGTTGTGATTGATGGCTAAACCTTATAGAAAATTTTAGAACTCAAAATTTCCCTTTGTTTTATTCCTCTAATGTTTTTAGCCAACTAGTTAGAAATTCATGATTAAAACTAAAATTTAACCATGATGATTAATTAAACTTTGTTAGCCAGTATTGCTTGTGAAAGAGGATATCTTATTTTATTTTTTAATATGACACATGATATAAGACACTTCACAATTAAAAGTTGAAAACATAAATGAAAATTTACACTATTACCGCTCAATTCTTATGTATTTACATATCTAACACCTCAGCTTCAATTTTTACACACATGCCACCTTTTTCCTATGAATGAAAAGTGAGTACTTTAGCTTTTAAACTTAAAATAGTGATATTTGTAGTGTGATATGAAAGATTTGGGCGGTATAAATATAAAATGTAAGTTTGCGTGTGTTGAATCCGGATTTATCTGTGGAGCACAGGGATTTGAGCATTTTAACCAGAGGAAGAGAAAAAATGAGAGAGACAGAGAGAGAGTAAAGGAGTACAGTCCCTCCTCTGGGGCAAATTGAGGTCTTCCCACGCTCCCTTTTTATGTAATTAAATATAATTGATATATAAGAGGGTGAAGGGCCTAAAGTCCTTTGTTGCATGATAATAAATTAGAGAAGTGAGAGAGGCAAAAAAGTCGTATTACCTGGAAAGACTCCTCTATATATATAAGAAATAAAGCGATGAAAAAATACATTTATGAGGAAGAGAAAAAATGAGAGAGACAGAGAGGGAGAGAGTAAAGGAGTACAGTCCCTCCTCTGGGGGCAAATTGAGGTCTTCCCACGCTCCCTTCTTATGTAATTAAATATTATTGATATATAAGAGGGTGAAGAGCCTAAAGTCCTTTGTTACATGAAAATAAATGAGAGAAGTGAGAGAGGCCAAAAAGTCCTATTACCTGGAAAGACTCCTCTATTTATATAAGAAATAAAGCGATGAAAAAATACATTTATAACCTACTTTAGGAGTGTTGTAAAGGTTATTCTAGGAATTATACTCCTGTGGGCCCAGAGTCTTATCGCTCTTTGGCTCAGTTGATTTGTGTCGAAAGGATGAACAGATTAGTGTTGTCAGTCGACCGACCTTCAGGGATAGGGGCTGTTGGTCGCTCTTCAGGATAGGGACTGTCGGTCTGTCCTTTAAGTATGGGCGACTGGGTGGATTCCTAGAGAAAGTTGGGGAGATCAATCAACTCTGCCGATGCCAACCAACTGGATAAATTGGGTCGGATGTCAGTCCTCAAATCTTGTCGAGAGAGATCCTTGTTTGTTGAGCATACTCAAACCCTCGAGTAGATGATGTTATTTAGGTGTGTATCGTTGGCGTGAGCGGATTGATTTTTCTGGGTCTCCAGGTCCTTTTTTAGTGCACCCAACTTTATCATGTCATTCTTTCTTAAGCTGTTGGATTGTCTCAAGATTCATGTTGATGCATGTTTTATATGAAAAGACATTAATTAATCGGTAAGTTTGTAAATCCCCCTAACATAAAATATAACTGATTTGATCTCAAAAGGAGAGAATTTTAAGCTGATTTTTTTAAAAAGGGATTTGAAGGATAAATCTCTTTTACGAAGAGCAAGTATAAGAATTATCACTCAATTTGTTGGTCCAGTACTTATATTATTTTTTTTACACAGATCCTCTTGGAAATCGAAAAGCCAAAATTAAGGATAAGACCAAAATAAGGTGAAGAATCTAATTAACCAAAATAATTAAAAAAAAAAATTTGAAAAATAAATGACCAGGACAAGTTTCGAGGATAAGACAAGATGCCTTTTTTTAAAGTAGTTAGAGCTTGCTATTTTGCCACATATTTATCATTTACATACAAACCACACAATTTCTATGTATTTACATATCTAATACATATATTTGCACATAACGTTTAAATATTTAATATCACATTGAAAATATCACTACTAGTACTACTAACTTTTTTCAAAATGAATTGCACCATTTTATGACTTCAAAGCATTATAAATATAAATGTCGAATTTTAAGTAATAAATATGTAAATACAAAAAATTGT
>NW_018165019.1:281439-298475 GCF_001263595.1 Phalaenopsis equestris | reverse complement strand
TTTTAAGTAATAAATATGTAAATACAAAAAATTGTATGGTATATTTATAAATTCCCCAATTATCAAACACAGAATATATTCCTGGTGCTCTCAAACTACAAGTCAGTAATTAAAAGGATTTAAAAAAAAAAGAAAAATAGCTTTATCTTGCAGAATATTTTACATTATCTTAAAGATTATAAAACATGTATTTAATATTCTCATTACGTTTTAATGAAATATGTTAACCATTCTCTTTTTTATTCAAATAACTACAAAATAAATGCACATAGAACTAACATTTTTCATATCCTCGTCTTTGAGATTAGAGAAAATATTATGTCTGTAAAGACTAGAGAAAATATTATGTCTGACAACAGGACGTGTAGAAGTTGGCATAGATTGCACCACAACACATTTGGCAATGTTGTGTGATCCACTCAATCAACTCTACGTCTGATTATCACATTTTTCATATCGTCGTCTCTGCGATTAGAGAAAATATTATGTCGTGTAGAAGTTGGCGTGAATTGCACCACAACACATTTGGCAACGTTGTGTGATCCACTCAATCAACTCTACGTCTGATTTTCTCGCATACTTGAGAAGAAGTGATTTTTTTAGATCATGCGTGAGAAGAAGAGGTTTAAATTTTTTTAGCAAAATATTTAGGAAGATGCATTAATAAATCATTGTAAAACCTATTTGATAAAAAGACTATTTGTTCATCTTTCAGCGCTACCAAAACAATGATAAAAATATAATATTAATATAAATATTAATTCCCTCATTTTTTTTTCAGCATTTTCTACTGTTAAGCTATGAAAATTCATTCATGAAATAGAAATTTACAGATTATAAACCTAAAATGCAGTGAAGTCTGTGACAGCAGCCCTTGGATTTTTCAATATACTGTACTTTTCAGTTCTCAAAAGCTGTGTTTGTGCTCTAAGTGAAGTGGCTAAGTGCAAACAGAGCTTAGATGAAAGAAATATCTTTATTAAGAAACTAGAACTCATGTAAACTTATTTCAGCTCGTTGAAGTTAAAGCTACCAGACTAGTAGGCTTCGTTTGAAAGAGCTTTATCATTCAGCGAAATTCCTTCAAATGCCACGTCAACGGAGAACGCCGGCCGCGATCTAAAACGATAAAAAATTAACGTTCTTGAGAAATAGGTTTGGAAGATTTTGTTTCACCAAATGAAAGCTTTTTCACGCGTCAATAGTCAACAATGAAACGAGGTTTTACCGTCTTCTCAAACGAAACCTAAACGCATCATCCAACATTACTACAATATAAATTTCTGCTTTTCTGCTGCTTCTTAGTAACTAGCAAAATCGCAACACAATTTCTACAATGTTCAGGCATTCATTTTTAAGCTTCACAACAACATACACATAATTCAAAAAATTCCATTTCTGATCAATGATAAACATTTTAGTACACAAAATCCTAATTTCACTACTCTTTTCATGGCTTCATAACATGCTAAAGCGTCAGAGCTGGATGCAGATATATTAATTCTATTTATTAGAGGTTTTATTTACCCGCGCACTAACTGATACAATCAGCCTCAACTGGCTATTTCATCTTCAATTGGAACTCATTACCCTAAACTATAAACTGAATTAAGCTAGTAGATAAATACTTATCACTGGCAGGACGACGGGCCAAAAGAGCCGGCTCGTTTCCTTAACCTTCCACGAGTCATTCGAATGGCTTCTTCTATGGGTGTCTCCTTGGCTGGAAGATTGGAGTCCTCGACGCTTGCAGGCTCAGCAGCAGTAGTAGCAATTTGCTTTAACTCTCCTTCACTTGTTGATGTTTGAGATGTGTTAGCTGAAGCAAAAGGTTGGTATGGAGTGCCTGGTGATAGCTGGATCTGAGGAGTTGGGACTGGAGGAGGAACTCCTGAAGCTTTTGCAGGTGGTTCGTGATTCTTGTTCTTGGTTGGACTTGGAGAAGCACGAGGTGGCTGTAGCGGCTTCTGGGATGGGGCCACTTGATTGCCTGCGGAAACTGATGGCACTGTTTGATGGCCAAGATGAACTGAGTGCCTCTGCTGCAGCAGTGGCAAAAAAATATTAAGTGAAAGTTGTGTGAAAAGCATGATAATGTATGTTGTCACAGAGATTTTTAAGTTTTAGGTGCAGTTATGAAATGCATGATGAAGCATAAGGTTACAACAATTAGAAGATTTATAGTTAGAGATGACATTTGTATCCAACAATATCTTTTTTATCAACGGCAATGAGGCTTTATGTGATTAATAATTTTGTAAGAAGAAAGTAAGCATCTTTGCTCACAAGAAAAATTTCAAGATCTAAAATTCAATGTAAGTTTAAAATAAAGAGATATTTCATGTGATCAACTATAATTGTGATACTTCGGAAGCAACAAAAAGTTGTCATGGTGCTTGCTTAAGATAAGAAGACAAATTTCTGTACTACCCTAACACATGAAAAGTGTATTTGCTCACAAGACAATTTCAAGATCTAAAATTAAATAAAAGTTTAAAATAAAGATATATTTCATGTGATCAACTATAATGTTGATACATAGAAAGCAACAAAAAGGTGTCATGAGCTTGCTTAAGATAACAAAGACAAATTTCTATACTACCACTAACACATGAAAGAGGGAATCGTCACTAGCGTGGTGGTAGATTCACATGTATTGAATCAAAACCTAGATCATATATGTGAAAGCCCAAGAAATTTCACACAAGACAACAACAATAAATTTTATAGTTTAAAGCCTACTAAATCAACTTGCGCCAATAATGTACTTTAAGAAAATAAAGAGTATGGTTTTATTTTATTAAGAAGAAATGTGATGTATTTTAACTTTTGTGAAGTGAAAAAGCCTCAAAAATGAAATCGAAGACAATAAAATGCTTACATTCAAAAAACGGTGGGAGTATGACTCCACATAATTAAAAAATTGTGTCACTTAGGAGATTCATGTTGAGCAAATAGTCTTAGGAACCATGTAACAAAATATAATGGTTTAGAGGATAAATAAAATTCTTACTATTCGTGCAAGGAGCATGAGACTAAACATAGATCTTAAAAGGAGTATTAAATAAGGAGTATTAATTTCACTGAACATTGAGCTTCTCGAAAAGGTCGGGAAAAGCAAAGAGATATTTGCTAAATGTGAAAGTTTCTAGCAATATATCATATATTTATATTAATCAAAATTCCAGGAATAAACTTGCTCCAAAATTCAAAAAAATGTGGGGGCTAAGTTTAGGGATAATAGATTTTAAGATGTTAAAAGAGAACAACGGATACCGAGAATTGCACAGGAGAAAAGAAAATAAATTAAAAAAAAAGGGAGGGAGATATATCGGGGAGGGAGATATATTGGGCCAGAAGTGAGGTCGATCGCGAAAGAAAGGCAGGCGCAACAAGGGTGGATCGTGTGCGGCTATGACAGAGGGCAATCACGGCAGCAAAGAGGACGAGAGCTCAGACGGTAGTTTCGGGTCGAGTCGCAGCTGAGGGAGACAGGGTTGCGGCTCCTTGCGCGGTACGGCAGAGAGGTAATTGCAGGGAACAGAGCTCAAGCGTACAACCTGGGATCGTGCAGGAGACATGGAGGCTGTGTCTCAGCGATCTCGTGGGGCTAAGGCGGCACAGAGACAGAAGGCAGAAGGTTGCACTACAGGGAAGGTTCGTCTCTGGCTGGAGGACAAGGCAGAGATTAGGTGTGGAAAGATCTAGGTCTCTGATACCATAATAATGGAAAAAGGGATTTGTATTTCTTGATACATATTAGTACAAAGAATTGTGGTATTTATATAGGTATTATAAGATTTAGAATAGGAAAGAAAGTAAATTGAGAGCAGAAATTAAGCCTACACATCAACCTATGGAATCGGCGTTAATTACACCATATCGGGGCAATTAATGTCATAGATTCATTTATGATTTAACATCCGGGCAATTAATACCATTGATTTATTTCCGGTTTAACAAGAAGCATGAAGCAGAAATAGAAGAGCTAATGAAGCAGAAGAATATGAGATAAGAAAATGTTCCCACAAAATCAAACCTGAGCATGTTTTACAACTTTTATTCTAAAGTAAAAAGAAGGAAAAACGCATTATCAATACAAAATAAAGCCCAATCATTACCACAGTGGGTCTGGATCTTCCTTGTTGCTGTGTTGGTTGAAAAGATATAAACTGAAAGATCTGAAAAATCCGTGTCTGTCCATACATTGCAGCCTTCTGCCAATAGAGGAAAACCATGTCGCCAGCCCTGGCCTTCAGCTCAAGTAAGTTGCGATCAATTTCAGTCTCATGCCTAGTCACATAAGGTCGCAAAAAAGTTTCATAGATGTATGTTGTTCCCTGTTAAAATCAATCATTTTGAGGATTTTAATTAATGATGGGATGCAGATGAAAAATTCTCCGAAGTAGAAGCTTTACCTTGGTTTTGGGATACCACAGGTATACAAAAAATGCCACCTTTGCTTCACTATACATTGGCATCCTTCAAAAGATGAGGAAAAAATCAATAGATAAGCGAAAAAATATGAATTTTGTGGACTAACATCAACAAATGCATACCGCACCATGAGATAAAAGTGTCTCCAGCCCTCTCAAAGACTGTCAATGCAGCAACTAAAATCCTGAAAGTTATTTAGACAAAAATATTGCAACAGGGAGCTCAAGCTACATTCTTTGTTGGCAAAATGCCGAATCACAAGCGTTTTTAATGGAAATTTAGAAGATTTACCAATACTGACACCAGAACCGAAGTTGCTCAATCTCTGGGCGGTTCAATTCCACAGTTTTGAAGCATTCATAAGCAGGATAAGCGTACCCAAGAACCAATCTACATATAGGAATGAAACAAATTGCATTTTCAAATTGTTATTCATGAACAAGCCCTCTTAAACCAGATAACAGAATACAAATTAAATGCAGAAGCGATCCAGATTGCTGAATTGCTTACGCGAGGGCTCTGGTGAGAAAAGATCCTATCATTTCGGGCCTATTATATATAGCAAACAAATAACCACTTCGAAGTCCCCGTCCACGTTATTCTGAATACAACCATCAGCCAAATAAGAAATTCCATATCCTTGGTTACAAATGCATCTCAGTAGCAAATGCGAGAAAGTGTTAATACACAAAGATCTGAAAAAATTTTACAAGAAAATCAAACATGCAAATACGAAAAAAAGGAACAGCAAATCTGGCACAGGATCAGCAACCCAGCGAATCCACATTTTCATATTTTATAAACACCCAAAGCATTAAGAACACTTCAATAAACCGTACCCATCGAAGAAGGTATCCGCGTTTATGAACTCGGAAACCAGAAAAACAACTTCAAATAAAAAAAAATCAGAAGCCAAGCAGAAAACCTAGCAATGTGCAAGAACAAAACGCTAAACCAAGAACAGAAAGAAAATCGCAAATTTCAAGAAACAGAGCAAGGAATAGTGATCGATACCTCGCCGGAACTTTCCGTGAGAGAAATAGAAACACAGAAACAAGCCCGCCAGATTACGGAGATCTCTCGGAGTCAGATACGCAGCTCTTCATCTTCGTAAGAACGAGAAGAAACAATGAAGCATCGGCCGCCGTTCCGGCGACACAGCCAACCGTCGCAGCCAAATAGTTAACTTCGCTTCGTTTAGCCGCTCTTTAATCTTCCATAAATCGCGATTAATTCCCGTACTGGGCTATGGGACCTCGGATCTCTGTGTGATTTAAATGTCGGGGACCTGAACCTCCTGCACCCGGCACGATCCCACCAACGGTATGTTGGGTTAGATTTGAGTTTAGGGTTAATAGGCGCGGAATGTTTGAAAGTTTGGAGAGAGCAGTGATTGGGTTTGGGATAAGATCGGACGGGTTAACGTGGCTCATGCGAAGGTACACTATACCGGAGCAGCTGAAGGGCACGTGTGCTGGGGGACCCACGGGTCAGGGTAATTTGAAATTTTTCGGGCCGTTGTCGCAGTGAATGATTGATTGATTTGGGGAGCTTTTTTAAAAATTCAATCCAAGCATTAACGGAAATTATACACGAGGTATGATATGTATCAGAAATTTAGTTACCCAATGTGGTCAGGAAATCCAATTATCACATGAAGAGAATACTTCGTGTTATCAGCCAAAAGATCGAATCATCTAATACAACTTCATTCAGTTGGCTAGCAGGCTTGGCTGATTGAATGTAAGGAAATCCTAATTAGAGCCAATGAACGTTGTTCACAGAACCAATAATGATCATGTAACATCCGCTCCTCAACCAATTCTAGGTCAATGGTTGCTCCAACCCTCGTAGGGACCATTAATCTTAACCAAGATTATTCGTCGAATTATGAGTGATACACTCTTTGCTTGATTGAATAAACCTTCACAAAGGACAAGGTTCCTATTCAGGATTTGTTGGCGTCAATTTTTTATGTTGCAGGTGTAGGGTGTCCGCTCGACTAGCTCGGGACGATTCACGGCTCACTCATAGCTCGACACTCATTCGAGATCTTCGATACGTGTTCGGGGCATGAAACCAAGGTCTGCGACAATTTGTTCTTATCCAGAATAATTCGTCATTAAGCGGGCCTACTCCAAACATTAGACATGTTTGATATTCATCATGGTATTTAAAGGTCCCTTTGTATCCATTCAGAGCCTCCTGGAGGTCAAGAAAAATCATAGAGCCCTCCTGCACGCGCTACAGAAAAAATATAGTTTGGAACGCCTTACATGCACTGTAGCTCAGAGCGATCGTTGGCGACAGATTCTCTGATCAATAGAAGATCAAAATACTCATTTTTTAAGTTAAGATATCATAATTTAGTCATAATTGATCTACCGTAGCTTTTAGATCTAAAAAAACCTCCGTCAGGCACTCCCAATGTAAATCAAGGTTTTCGGGGCTAGATCGATGTGCTTAAGCTCCAGCCCAAGGTACCTAGGAGCCCAAAATGCCCTTCTAGACATCTGAAACTGAGCCCATGAAAGTCTCAAGCCAGTTTTGGCACCTAGTACCAGTCTCGGGCTCTTAGGCTCCCAAAATGCTAAAAAAATGGTCATTTTTTTGAGACCCTGGGAAGTAGGCGCAAGACTGGGTGCCTAGGCACCAGGGTCATGGAACTTGTTTTTTTTTATGTTGATTTGCCCCCACCCCTCTCCCCCATGAGTTGAAATTGGAGGGATTTCTTGGTTTTGAGGGGATTTACTTAGGGAGAGATAAAGGAGATAATTATACCTCTTTTGGAGGCACCTAAGGTGAGGTGGCAAGGCCATTTTTAGCAAATATGTGAGGAAATTTGACAAGGGTTGGTTCAAATTCCCTTCTCATTTCATGGGCTTCTTCTCATTTCAATTTTTAGGGAGCTCGTGAGGTGAGAGATTAGAGCATTTAAGCTTCATCTTCCCCTTGAAGAGTTTCTTAGAGAGCAAGAGATGAAGACTCTTCATCTTCCTCAAAGAGAAAAAGTCTATAGTGCCCATCTCCCCAAACCCCTCTTCTTACTCACCTCCTTCATCTTCTTCCACCACATGCCTTGAGTGTGTGTTGAGATTTTTTTTGAGGAGAAAGAACTTGGCTAGCAAGAAAATAAGGTTCATTCTCTCCTAAGCTAAAGGAGAATATCATCCTAACTTGGGGAAGGGTCACCGGAGCTTCGCCAAAACTTCACCGAAGCTCGAAACTTCATTGAAATCTAGTCGAGCTAAAATTCTAAGGAGAGCTTCTTCATTCTTTAGATAAAGTGTGGGGCGGATCTCACTGGTACTTCATTTTGTCTCCTATTGTTATGAGAGATTTATCTCACTAGAACTAACACATCCCCAACCTTCGGATTGGTGAGATTCTCTAAAATCCCTTTGATTTCTCTTTCTTAGCCAACCCTAGGAATAAACTTTCTAGGTGTTTGTGGGTTTGGTTGACCAAACAAGGCAGGAGTGACTGGATACTCGGTATTATTTGGCTTAATCAATTGCCTATTATCGGACGACCCAATTGATCGAACGATACCGGTCGACCAGGCCATACACCTTTTTTTTTTTGCCAACTTTGTTGTGTCATTGTGGGTTCTGTCACCCACGTTAGACAAGTTGGTCAGCTAACACTAATCAGCACAACCATACGTCTTTTGATTGGTCATTTATTTTTTTATAGGAAGCTCTAGGTTATGAAGCACATGCGTGGCCAAATCCTTTGCGAAGACAAGAGAGTTTCCTTATAAGTCTTAGCATTAATCCTACCATGTCGAAATCTCAATTTCTCATAGCTTTGGCGCTCCAACTTTCCTTGGTTAGAATAGTTTGATCTTGAAGAATGAGAAAAGCATTAAAGCTAGACCATTCTACAAGATCGTGGAGGGGTTGTAGGATGGAAAAAACTTTGTAGCTAGTATGTCCTGCAAACGGTAAATTACTTCTCATACGAGAAATTAGAGGATGAAGTTCTCTGCATTCTTCGCCAAAGCCGAAGGCGGCCAACCTTCATATCTAAATACTAAAATCCTATTTGTTTATATGAGGGTATTAATTGAGTTTGGATCGCTATTGAGTGCAATCTTTTGCACTTTGCATGTTGCATTGCACATCAACTCGGCTGGCCACCCCGTTGCGATCAGCCTCACACATCGGCTCAACCGCTGCCCAGGTCCGGTCGACATGACACTTTGCCTCGACCTGCTGCACTAGCCCAGTCCACACTAAGCTTTGCCTCGACCAGCCACCCCCAACCTGTCTGACAATACGCTTTGAACCGACTGGCTGCCCCGACACGGTTGGCTGATCACTTTGGCAGACCGCCCCGGCCCAGTAGGCCGACCACTTTAATCCGACTGGGCAGCTCTGGTCCGGTAGACCAATCACTTTGGTCATGTCGGCCACCTTAGACTGAATGAGCCTATTGGCTATGTTCCCTTGAATTAAGCACCTTAGTCGACCGAGTTACACAATGTGTTTTTTTTCATGTGCATTAGTAATGCTTGCATGATATTTTAGCATATTCATCATCACATGATTGAGTTGCATTTTGAGTGTTCATTCCTACACTCACCCCACTTAAATGATTCTTTTTAGTAAGAATCAACATTCTCTTGAGTAAATGCCGCATTGTGGTACACTCATTATCTTAAGCCGCTGCCTCCATGACATGCTCAACATTTCGAGTCATTGCTACTATGGCGTATCCATTACTTTGGCTCGCTGCCTTCATGACATGTTCACTTTTCGGGTTGTTGCATCCACAACACACTTACTTTTTCATATGCTCGCTGCCTTCATGACATGTTCACTTTTCGGGTCATTGCTTCCAAGCACACTTATTATTGAGGTTGTTGCATCCACAACACACTTACTTTTTCATATCGCTGTCTTCACGATACACCCATTCCTTAGGGTTGCTGCCTCTACAACATGCCCACTCTTTCGGGTCGCTGCCTCCATGGCACACCCACCCTCTATATCACAACCTCTAAGACACACCCACCCTTTGGGTCACTACTTCCACGACACACCCGTTCTTTAGGTCGCTACACCCACAAAACGTTCACCCTTTTTTGAGCAAGAAATGTTCAAACTTTAATTAAAATTCATATAGAGCTCCGATTTTAACAAACTTACATCAAACTTCGTCATGACGAAACGTACCCAATGACACTAAAATTGGTCTAATTGGAATCAAATCAAACCTTGATCGAGCAATTAAACAGCTTTTAGAAGCTTTCTGGTCATATTTAGAAATTCAAATGAATGTGGAATCTAGCAAACTTATAATCAAATCGAGCGTCTCGTCAAAACAAATCCAAGGAAGTCAAAGTTGCTCAATTATGACATCATAAAGATAATCAAATATCCATCAAATGTTGTCCAATTAATGGAATCTCTTAGGGCTATCCAATCAGAATGGTTAATATTTCTTCATTAATTACAACCGGGACTCTACAAATAGAGCTCTAACCCTCTCTTGGAGGAGGGGGGAGCTTGAAGCCTGAAATTACTAAAGCTTAGAGAAGAAGTTGAAGTCCAGCATCACTTTGACACTGACGACCCATCGATCGCCAGTAGCCGACCGCCGCCGAACACCACTCGCTAGTTGTCGTCGATCACTATCAGTTGCCGCCCACTTATTAAGACAAGCTCTTCCCACACCGGCATTGCAAGCCAAGATATTGTGTAACCATTTCTCACATGTGGGACAAGGAATATAGATGTAATCACCAATTTCTAGTGGATCTCTTCAACTAAGCTAAGTTTTATGATTTTTTCTCTTTCCAGGATTATCTCTAATGCCTAAAACTTTCCACCACACATCATTTTGATATCATCTGAGGGAAAAAAACATTCATACCACTAAAGTTCTTGTGAGACTTACTGCATGACCACCAGACGCAACACTCAGAACAACGGAGCATCCCGCTCCAACTCCCATCATTCTAGAGGGCTGTCCACTGACGGAGCCAAGGGTGTCAGGCCTCCGAATCTTCTCACTCTGGAAGAAGTTAATCCACTGACCAAAGCACCTCAGACCCTGCTCTAGAAGACTGAGTACGTAAGGTGGAGGAGTCTCAACTAGAAATTCTACAACTACTGCATAGGGCTCTACATTCGCTACCCAATAGAGCTTACTAACCACTATTTCAGCAGCCGACAGGAAATGCGCCACACGAAAATACTTGTACCAAGCCCCTTCCCCCCGAGGGACCCTTTCCCCTATCAGGATGAGATGTTAACCTCTTGGATAATGCAATTTCTACTCGATTGTCTTTTACGGATCATCTAGCATTGCCCTACATTGTTGACATTCCTAATGATGTCATTTGTGATGAACTGTGATGCCTAGTCTGCAAAGAGTTCCTTATTTAGAAAAGGGATTTCTTCTCCACTCGCTGCAGCTTCCAAGAATTCACTCCTTTAATGGAGGTGGTTCTCCAACCCCCCATCCCGACGAGCTTCAAGCTCCTAAACATCGACACCTACAAAGGGATAACTGACCCCTACGGGCATGTTGATCACTATCGAACCATTATACACATTCAACATGCCTCTAATATGCTTCTATGTTAAGCATTCTTGACCACTCTCAAAGGATAAGCTCGCACATGGTACTCTATTCTGGAGGGCACTATCAACTCCTTTAACAAACTTGTGAGACTATTCACGGAGCAAGTTCATAGCAAACTGGTGCATCATCAAGGATTCATCCAATCTCTCAAAAAATCGCCAGAATGAAGAGTAGTCGCTTAAGGACTACTTCCGTAGGTTCTCTACTAAAGCTCATCAAATCCATGGGTTTGATTCTAAACTATTAAGGGGAGTCCTTCTTGGAGGGCTACGCCCAGGACTATTCTACTCATCACTAATACGGGAAACAGTTCACTTTTTCGATGATCTTGTCCATCGTATAAGCTTAAATCTCTATAGATAAAACCATTAATGCACATAAGGAATAATTCAAGCGATTAGGGGGTAAACACAAAAATATCATTGGGAATGTCGATCAAATCTCACAGCTAAAGAAGTTAAAATCACAGTGGAATCGTGATTTCCCTCCTCGACCCACAAACTAGCAACGTGAATCTTGATGAGAGAAAGAATACACCCCTCAACATGTCACATGCCAACATCCCAATGGTCATCAAGGATGAAGAGGTCGTCAAGTGGCCGAGATTGTTAAAAAATCTAGATGGTGGAGACCAGTTTCAATATTATTATTTTCACATTGCAAATAAAACATTCAACAAAAATATGTTTTCATTTACAGAAAGAAATTGAACGCCGGATATGCTAAGGTCACCTGGTCGCAATTTACAAGAATGAGGTGATGGAAACTAGAAGAAAATCGTTGGGGTTATCGAATGAGAAGTACAACTCCAAATATTCTTATTCGAGTGAAAAACTAGCATATAAACTCCTAATTTTATTCTAGCGAGATTCTTCTGGGCAAGGTACAGTGGGTTTTTCCCTTTCCGGTTTTCCACTCAAAATATTTTTGTGTCTCTACTGATTATTTTCTTTTATCTGAATGTGTGTTGAATCCTCACACAACGCTAACGCTAAGGTGAGATTTTGTCATTCTACTACCGTGAATTTTACAGCACACATAAATATATATACAAAACCAATATCCATGCCTTTTTTTTTTAGAAGTGTCGTATCCAAGAATTTATGTCACCTAGAAATTTATTATGAATACTAACACTTGAGTTAGCATTTGAAAAATGGACACAAAAGGGTGCTAGTTTATGAGCAGCTATCGCCCATAAGTTAAATATTGTTGTTATAATTATTAGGTATTTACATAAATACCTCATAATTCTTATACATTTACATATCTAACACCTAAACTTTGATTCTTAAATTTATAACAATCAGTTTGCACGTATCGCATTAAAAATATTGCTATCGTTAACTTCTAACAAATAAAATATACATTTTCATGCCTAAATAAGGTGGCATGAATGTACAAGTCAGAGTTTGGATATTAAATATATGTTAAGCGCAGATGAATTGTGTGGCATGCATGTAACAGTATTATTGATCTAATTGCATGCACGATACATGCCATGGTTGACAACCAAATCAATATATAATAGTTAGATTTGAATGCTTTGTACGCTTTAGGAGAGTTAATCAGTTGGATTTTATCTAATTCGACTTTAACCTAACCAATTGAGTTGGGATAAATGTTAATTAATGTTGGAAAGCTTGATTAGATGCAGCAGACATTGCTTTTTGGGGCCGGCTCGAAATAGATTCGAATGGATTAAGTTCGGATTGAAATCTGCTTGTGGCTTGTCATGTTTGATTTCGAACCAGCGTGCCTCAAATTTAATTCGAGCATGATCCAGCCCGAAATTGAACGAACTAGCCCAAATTTGAGTTATTTGGATCCATTCCAGCTCAAAAATGACTTGATCAGGCTTGAAATCGAAACAAGATGACTCGAATTGAGCTATTTGGATCCCTTCAACTCAAAATAGGATTGTGATTATATATAATTTTTATTAATAAAAAATAATTTGAGCCGATCTCGAGCCACTTTTAGTCGAACCATGTATGACTCGAAAAAAAAATCGATCCGAAGTATTGCCTCGTAGTTCTACAAGTTTATTTCGATCTGATCTCAATTCAAGCTAAAATTTACATCAAATTTTGATTAGTTAATAATATTCGAGTTAAAGTCACAGCCCTAAACAGGGTTGGTTGCGAAGGG
Organism: Phalaenopsis equestris; assembly: GCF_001263595.1. Classification (NCBI taxonomy): domain Eukaryota; kingdom Viridiplantae; phylum Streptophyta; class Magnoliopsida; order Asparagales; family Orchidaceae; genus Phalaenopsis; species Phalaenopsis equestris. The sequence goes on along the minus strand of NW_018165019.1, from coordinate 285,293 downwards.
AAAAATAATATTATGCGCGGATGGGTGCGCTCGAGTGTACTACTAATGCATTTGAGGTTTCCTGAAGGCATATTCTTGGTGTACTTCCCCAATCCGACCGACGAATTACACGCGTATTGTTCTCTTTGTAAAGGGAGGGGAGAATTGTCATAAAATGAATATACACCTTAATTACGTTTCAAAACAATGAAAATAAAAATGATATCTTTGTAATATTTTACAATCGGTGATTATTAATGTTCTAAATTTATTAGTTCAATGTTTATGAGGCTAAAATTGAGTTAAACCGTTGCTTGAATCAGAATGATGAATTCAATTTGTTCAGTGTCATACTACTTATGAATTGATTCAAAATCAAACCAAATATCTTATAAACTTAAGATATTTGAGCTAACAAAACACAAGCCAAGCAATCCGATGAACCTTCCACAACAATAGCAAGAATTAGGCTAAGGAAAGTGTTGAGAAATATGGGCGAAGAAAAATAGAAATCCACACAAATCTAGAAGAACACACAGAGATTTACGAGGTTCTGCAAAGATGCCTACATCCTCGGAAGCAGAGCGGCGACATCTCTTTCAATATTCAGAAAAGAGTACATAACAATATTCAAAATCTCGGAGTCTCAGAGACTCTCCTAGGGTTACAAATAAGACATATATATAACCCTATAATACAATATGTAATTACTTAAATTACCCCAGTACCAAACCGCGGGGTGTTGCCCCAGCACCCCCAACCCACATAATGAAACTCCTCCGATTGGACAGATCCTTCCGCTCCAATCCGCTCGTGGGCTTCGCTCCGCTTCAGCATCTGTCATTTATGGTATATGACTCATACCTAATAAATCTCCACCTTGGTGAATATCCAGCCGCTTAGGAGAAATATATATACATAACAAATCTCTACATTGATGAATATCACGCCCCTTAAGAAAAAATATATCAAAAAGTGGTAAGTTGATTTGCAAAAATGAAGATTAAATGATTTTAGATCATGGATATGTAATTTGAACTTCAAGAACGTTACAAATTTTGTAACATACAACACTTATATTCACATGTGTTGAATGTATCTATTAAGTTAAAACTTGATTTTTTTGTGCTCTTGAAATTATTTTAAGAAGCAACAATATTTAATAAGATGTTATATTTCCTTACCATACACAAGAGACTATATGTTCCATGTTTAGTAATCAATGGTGTAAACATGAACATAGTACAACGACTTTTCATTATTTATTGTGCATAATATTAACTAAACTAAGATTGTTCTAATATCACTTTTGTTTGGCTGACCACCTACAAATAATATGATAGGTCAATCCCTTTCTGTGAATAAAGAGAAGAAATTACATCCAGTGTGCGTACCGTGCGGACTCCAATAATACAATATCTTTTGTAAAGTGGTGGGATATGATTTTTGTGAATTAAAAATATATGAAAAAGCTATTTTTCACATGACACTGCTTGAAAACCGCCCGGTGGTATTCTGATGCTATTCTTGTGATATTTTTGTGATATTGTTGTTGTATTCTGGTGGTATTATGATGATATTCTGGTGGTATTATGATTGTATTCTGGTAATATTATTGTGGTATTCTTATGATATTATTGTAGTATTATTATGATATTTTGGTAGTATTCATTTGGTAATTTGGTGATATTATGACAATAATTTGATATTATTCTTCTGATATTCTAGTGATGTTTTGGTGGTATTCTGTTAGCATACGAGAATGCTACAAAAATGTCTTCATAATATCACAAGAATAACATCAGAATACTGCAAAAATATCACAAGAATACCCTAAAGTACGACCAGAATACCACATAATACCACCAAAATATCATCATAATAGCACCAAAATACCACAAGAATACCACGAAAATATCACCAGAATATCATCAGAATATCATAAGAATACCACAATAATAACACCAAAATATAACCTTAATACCCCTAGAATACGATCATAATATCAACAGAATATCACTAGAATACCACCTAGTGCTCTTCGGGCCGACGAAAAAATTGTTTTTTTATATTTTTTTAAATTCTCAAAATCCTATCTCACCAATTTGCAAATGATGTTGTATCATGAGTCCGTATGATATTTGCTCTGGAAGCAACATTTTCGTTCAATTTACATTGTAACCAAACATAGCAGGCCCAATAACAGGCATTAAATTTACGTTCTACTACAGAACCAAAACGTTGAATTAAATCAACAAGATCTCAACAAGTTATTACCGGCCCAGTAATAGCAAATTAATGGGCCAAAATCTCAGTTTAACTCCAGAACCTGTTATTCGTGGAAAATAATATAACAAAAAGAGTATTTACATACACACAAGATAATACTGAAATATTTACATATCAAATGCCAAAAAATTGCCCCGTTTAGGCAGCTTATAAGTGCGGGCGGCATTTTCAAAATATCGCATCATCATTCGGAAAACATGTTTTGACAGCTTATCCGAGAACGCGGTTAGATTTTTACACTAAACTCAGGCTGAAGTTCTAGTCTCGCGGGCCACCCACATGTCGCGTTTCAGGATAAGCTGTTAATCTAGATTAGCACAAGCTGCCTCAAACGCACCATCATCTTTAGATGTATATCACTCAAATCTTTAACATCACGTCTAAACTATCATCACTATGACCTTTTAAAAATGTTATTCTATACATTTGCTTACTGGTTAGTAAAATGAAGGTGTTATAAATATTAATATCAAACTTTCTGAGTGTTAGATATATAAATATATAAAATCATGTAGTATCTACATACATTTTCCAAAAAAAAAAAAAAAATAGAAAGATGCAATGAGGACTTCATGAGAGGTCACCAATCATAATATTACTGTTGCCCAAACACATTTAGTTGTCAAATTCTGAATATATATGATGCACTTTCATTGATATAATAATAGGTTGAATATGATGCCTATAAAAAAAATACAAGAAAAATTTTCATACATACCATATTTTTTTCTGTATTTACATATCAAACACAAAAAAAAATCAATTTTTACTTTGGAAAAAAAAATGGCCATATTTCATTTCCCTATAAGAAGAAAAGGATTATAATTGTGTGAAGGATAGAAAAGTTAGGCAGGGTCAGTATTACATAGACAAGTGTCCTTCCCAACTGGTACCTAATTAATCATTGACAGTTAATTGCACCTTATCCTCCCAACAGTCTATTTATTTGTTTCTTGCCAATGTATAGATTATAGTAAATGCCATTAAAGCCTGTAGGCTCTCTTTATCATTATAAAAAGTAAACCAAATCATGATTGATTTGGTTCAATTGAAACAAAAATTAAATTTAGAAGCTAAAAAGATCATATGAATCGGCAGTCAAATCGCTCAATTATTCAATTAGCAGTGGTCAAGGGTTGGGGGTGGAGGTGTGGTGAGAGTGCAATATAGTTTTGTCTGTTTAGACAGTTTGTTCACACTGATACTTTGATTATGTGCGGTGACATTTTTCTAGCGGCGACGTGACTTTTTTAAATAAAAATTATAATTGGCATCACAACTTTTTAAAATATCAATTAGTTTTCAACAACTTTTTAATAAGTCATAACTACCCATACACTAAATCAATTAGACTTAAAATTGTAAGGTTGAAAGTAGGGTTATTATGAATTTAGCTTCAAAAATTTGTACAATCAGATTGAAATAGATGAGGCAAGATTTTGGATCAAAATTTTTTCAAGCCGATTTTAAGCTATAAATGGATTAGCTCGAAGTGGCTCTAGATTGGCTCGAAGCTTTTTTTTTATTTATTTATAAAAATTATAGAAATTGTGCTAAATAAAATCAAGTAGAACGAGTCACAAGAC
>NW_018165019.1:279922-281339 GCF_001263595.1 Phalaenopsis equestris | reverse complement strand
GCCGCGAATTTTCTAGCACGCATCAAGTGGTATCTTACTCTCTAAATTTTTTGTATTTGATTATTATAGTGTGAATTTTTATGATTTCGCATAACAATTAGAATCAGAGTTTGATTTTTGGACGGCAACTTCTGAATCTTGTGTCTTGGCATCTATTGCAACCATCAAACGCGTGTTGCCGGCATTTTCTATAGAGCGTGGTCCGAAGTGCTATGCCGGAAAGGAGGCAGTTCATACAGCTGTTGAAAGGCGGCAGTTTGGCGGGATTAGGCTTCCCATGGGTGGCGCTCTCCTGAACGGGAAGAAGATTTTAATGGAGGGGATATTCACTTTTCAGGCGGCGAGAATTTCAGAAAATTCCTAACTGGCGGACAAGATATTCACAAGATTTATGGGAGAGTTTTATTTATTTATTTATTTTGGAATATTCTTTAAAAAAAGTAACTTTAAAAAGAGGAATTTAAGAAAATTGAAAGAAAAAGTATATTTCTCTTGGGAAGAAAGAATTTAGAGGTAAAAAAGGAAAAAAAACAGGGAAAGAAAAAAAAGGAACTTTAGAGAGGAAAAAGAGAGAATTTTTTATTTTCTGAAATTTATTTCTTATTGGGACGATCTTTTTTTTTTTTGTAGTTTTTTTTCTTTTTTTCAGATATTCTGTTAGAAGAATTTTTTGGGAAAAATTTTAACGGTGGCAGAAATAATTAATAGTACGATGTCAGGTTCTTCAACATCCATTATCACAGTGGAAAAATCAATTCATCACGAGGTTATGCATCCCATCAAAGTTGATATGACGAAATTTAACGATAAAAGAAATTTTGGCATGAGGTGATACAAGGTAATGAATGAGTCGTGTTTTCTAAATTTGGAGGAAATCATGAATAGCGGGGAATGTCCTAAAGAGATGCTAGAGAGAGATTAGTTAAAAATGAACAAAAGTGTTTGTAGTTTGATCCAAAGTTGCGTGACCAAGAAATTAAATGTAGGGTAATGATGGAGACTTATGCATGGAAATTATGAAAGATGCTGGAGAATAAATATCTCACAAAAAGCGTGAAAACTTGTCTCCATATGAAGTGTTGATTCGATAGATTTCAGATAAGATGGGGGTTACAGATGATGAACACTTGAATGACTTCATAAAATTGCTAGCTAATTTGTTCAATTTGGATAAGAACGTTGAGATGAAGATAAGGTGCTTCTTATGTTGAATTTACTCTCAGATGAGTATGAAAACATCACCATGACACTCATTCATGGGAGGAGGTCTTTAATTATGATGAAGTGACCACGACACTATTTAATCACGAGTTTTATCGAAGGGACAATGTGTTTGCAAAGATGAAATCAATTGAGAGACTTACCCTATAACATGATAGATCTGAGAAGAAGATGAAGAATTTGTCAAAGAAAGGTG